>NW_027665396.1:0-1000 GCF_963924005.1 Protomyctophum bolini | reverse complement strand
CATAATGCGTCGTCAAAACGTTTGGTGCGCGGTATAGATCAAAGGCATGCGAGCGCATTTGCGCGCCAACAGCTGAGAGACAGGGATTTAGAGAACGCTGACAGGCACTCAAAAGGAACTCAAATGAGACGTTAACATCCTGTAAGATGTAAGTAGACTTAGAAATAAAACTAGTGTTGACTAAATCAATACAAGTGGCTCTTATTTTGATGAGGCAGTTTCTGCACAGGAAGTCGACCGTTTCACTTGTAAACAAGCTACGATGGATGAGCTGTCAAAGTGCTATATAGTCGCTAAAACCACGTTAGCGACCATGTTTACAATATGAAAACTGTCACTTAGACAATGTAGGTTACACACACTGGAATTAAACATGGAACCTGCATTAGGTGAGTAATTCATTGTATATGTGTTGGACGTTTGTGGCTGCAGTGCTAGATAAACGGACAGCTGCTGCCAGTGGGACCTTACTGCTGCTTAACGACGACACTGTGTAGGTGTACTAGTGTAGCTTTGCATACATGGGTAGGTGCTCCTTTAAATACTAGGCCAAAATAACGGTGTGCCCCCCTGATTAAAAGCCACATTGAGTTTCAGCATATACTGCTCTTTTTGTAGCACCGCCACAAGTGGGCAGTGTATACGTACATAGGTGTGCAAAAATATGTAAATAGAGTGGACTTCACAGAAGCTAAACGTAAGAACAATCATGTTAGCTCGTGCGTAACATTCTTATACGGTGCCTGTAGATGTCCCTGTCATCATTTGTTAAATAGTGCAGCCTTGACCTCATCACAGACTTCAACATATACAGAAGCTCTCATTCCTTGTGAATCTATATATAACCACAATCAAAGAAATATGATAGAACAGTATGGGTGTGGAGAGGACAAAGAAATAGAGGGAGAAAGGGAGAGGGGGAGGGGGGGGGGGGGGCGAGTGCATTATCTTCACCAATGAACTAGCGGGAGGGCAAAAGTCCCTCCATTTCCCTGATTGT
>NW_027665397.1:2500-19858 GCF_963924005.1 Protomyctophum bolini | reverse complement strand
AGCTGAGCTCTCTTTTCCCTTGAATTACAACAAAATGGGCCAGTGGCCTATATTCCCCTGGGTGTCTCATGACTTCTCCACAGATTAGTGCCATGGCTCTCTCTCTCTCTCTCTCTCTCTCTGTGTGTCCCTCCCTCTCTCTCTCTCTCTCTCTCTCTCTCTCTCTCTTCTCTCTCTCTCTCTCTCTCTCTATCTCTCTCTCTCTCTCTCTCTCTCTCTCTCTCTCACTCTCTCTCTCTCTCTCTCTCTCTCTCTCTCTCTCTCTCTCTCTCTCTCTCACTCTCTCTCTCTCTCTCTCTCTCTCTCTCTCTCTGGATTTACACTGATGTAGGATGGCAGCACACACATTGCCTTGTTGGAGATGAGGCTACAGCCTTGGGCAGTGTCTTCTCCTTCCTTCCTTCCTTCCTTCCTTCTTCTAACTGTCTCTCTCTCTCTCTTTCGCTCACATTTCATTTGAACTAAATACGGTGTAAGTTCAACTCAACTGAGCATTTAGAAAAGTCCATTTGGGTCAATATTTATACACTATACCAGAGTTTAAACTATAATAACACTGATGATTGTAATGTCTGCACTGCAGGAGTTGAATGTTAATATAATCCGATACTCCTCCCAGTGCCTTATACTGTATACTTTTTTCCATATACCTCACTCCATGTCACTCTCTCTCTCTCTCTCTCTCTCTCTCTCTCTCTCTCTCTCTCTCTCTCTCTCTCTCTCTCTCTCTCTCTCTCTCCCCACATCCATCTCTTCCTTTGAACTTGGCCACCTCTTCTTTTTCTTATACCGTTAAAGGAATTGTGCTCAACATCCGATATACGCCAAGTATACAAACATCTCTCTCAGCATGCCATCTATCCATCCCTCCATTCCATCCATCCAACCGCCTCTTTCCTTTCTCCACCGACACTCTCCTCCTTTGAGCTCTCTCTCTCTCTCTCTCTCTCTCTCTCTGTCAGTTTGTGCCTGTTTCTCTTCTGTCTGTCTATTTGTCTCTGTCTCTGACTCTCTCTCTCTCTGTTCCTGACTGTGTCTCTGACTGTCTCTCTCTGTCTCTCTCTGTCTCTGACTCTCTCTCTCTCTCTCTGTCTCTGACTGTCTCTCTCTGTCTCTGACTCTCTCTCTCTCTCTCTGTCTCTGACTGTCTCTCTCTGTCTCTCTCTGTCTCTGACTCTCTCTCACTGTCTCTGACTGTCTCTCTCTGTCTCTCTCTGTCTCTGACTCTCTCTCTCTCTCTCTGTCTCTCTCTGTCTCTGACTCTCTCTCTCTCTGTCTCTGACTCTCTCTCTCTCTCTGTCTCTGACTGTCTCTCTCTGCCCTAGCTGACTTTCTCTCTTTTTTTCCCAATAACCCCGAGGGTCGGAGGTCAGGGATGACCATGAAGTCAGGGAACATATTGCTTTTAATGGCGAAGGCCGAGGGTCATGTTTAATCCTCTGCAGCAATTGGACAGAGAGAAGAGAGACACAGAGAGAGAGAGAGAGAGAGAGAGATTGGCACTGCAATAGGGCATGGCATAAAGTGACGCATTACTATATAGGGACAGCTGGTACAGTATGTGCGTGTGCGTGCGTGTGTGTGTGTGTGTGTGTGTGTGTGTGTGTGTGTGTGTGTGTGTGTGTGGGGGGGGGGGGTAGTTTAACAGACATTTGTGGCTGTGCATGTTAAATATCTGCCACGCTTTATTCCTCAGCCCTGCAGATCCTGCGTGCATTAGGGGAATGCATTAACAACGTGCTAATGTTTGTCTTTAATATATATATTCAGAAAATCGACCTCATTTACTGAGGCTGATTATGTACCGTTTGAAGCGCGGTTATTAGCGGCCAGCCTTATACAAAGTGCCTCGCCATTAGCCATTAGTTAACCCATTTTGGGCGCGGAAACCCCTTTTGGTGTTTTAACTAAGCATTGTGTTATACTTTAGCTACTTACAAATAGCAGATCTACAAGCTCATAGCGCGAGCTTGTAGGTCTGCTATTTTTGAAAAGTCGTGAAAATGTGGCACAAATCTTTGAATATATATTTCAGAGCGAACATTTTTAACTAAAGAATTGGCTTCTGGGGGGGGGGGGGGGTCCCCCTGGAACTACATATTTTGAGATGGGGGTCCGTGGCCCAATAGAGATACTTCTGGGGGTCCTTGACATGGAAAAGGTTGAGCACCGCTGACATAGAAACATGGGTTTTTCTGAAAAATGTTAGGATTTAAGAAGACAATTTTTTTTATCGACCTCAGTCCAAAATGGGTTAAGTTCAGTGTCATGAATTATGCATCATCAGCGTCGCTGGATCTGTTTGGTGTTGGTGCGAGAGCTGAGGAAGCCGCGCTTGAAAAACATTGTGTTGTTGTTGTTGTTGTTGTTGTTGTTGGTGTTGTTGTTGTTGTTGTTGTTGTTGTTGGCGGCGTGAATACTGAAACGTATCCCAGGCTTTTAACCCATTCTGACCTGAGATCAGATTCACACGAGGTTTCCACTGGACACACACTGGTCTTATGAACCCATTCTGACCTGAGATCTTCTAAAAATGTCAGTCGTTCTTCGATTTTTCAAAAATAGCAGACCTACAAGCTCGTAGCGCGCCACTCGGTGGCGCGCTATGAGCTTGTAGATCTGCTATTTTTCAATAGCTAAAGCATAACATGATGCGAACACCGAAATGGGTTCCCGTTCAGAATGGGTTAATAGGTCAGGGAGGGACGGTCCATATAGACATGAGGGTTGAGACGTTCCTCGGCCCCAGATTGTTATGCAATTCATTCAGGAACGCATGCAGCCGCGTCCCAAAGACAGCATATGTGCCAATTTCATTATTATGTCAACCTATGTTGAGATCTAGTTCGGAAATGTTCAACCCCGGAGTCACTATTTTGGGGGAATGTTGTCTATACTATAGGCTAAATTCATCTTTTTAACCCATTCTGAACAGGAACCCATTTTGGTGTTATAGCGTCACGTTATGCTTTAGCTATTGAAAAACAGCAGATCTACAAGCTCGTAGCGCGCCACTCTGACATTTTTAGAATCTGATCTCAGGTCAGAATGGGTTCATCAGACCAGTGTGTGTCCAGTGGAAACCTCGTATGAATCTGATCTCAGGTCAGAATGGGTTAAATTAAAGGCAAGCTATAAGCTATTTTCCCTTTTCAACGTGGGACATAGCATTTGTTTGGAGCGTGCATGGGTTTTTCCTCCACAATGCGTGAATTGGCGTGGAATGTGCATTCCCATTGTCAAGTGGGATGACCTTGGGATATATATATCACTGAGGATACGTCCCAGGTGCATCCATTTATGTATGTATTTTGTTATATAGTTATTCTAGTCATATAATAGTGACTCATAGGAATAGACTATACGTGACAACCAGGAATATAGTCTGGTGACCACCGGAGAGAGACTGGTGGGTGGCAGCCGGAAATTAGACGGCACCCGGGAGCAGTATGGGTTGGTTGGCGCCCCAGCCTGTGTCTTCCGTGAGGAAGAAGCCCAACAAACCCACGGTGAGGCTTTTAGGAGGGCCATTCCAGCCTCAAGCGGAGCCTGCGGAGCACCACCAAGGGCAAGGTGGAGCCTGCTTGCGGAACCGTTGCGGCTTCGAGAATCCACCATTCCTTAATAAAGTGCCTGGTGCTGGGAGTCTGGTGCAACGCACAGGTCCTGGGCCTGGTGAGAGCAGGAGTGGACCTGGTGAGACGTAGGAGGGGCCCGGGACAGGAGTCAACCCACAGAGCCTAGTCCTTCCACGCGCCAGAATGGTACCTCCCAGCCCCGGCAGAGTATAGTTCAGGAGGAACGGATTGTGTGGCCCTGGTTTTTCTCTAATGGGACTTATCGAGGGTAGCTACTGGGACGTAAGTCGGGACTCGATCACCCCGGCTGAGTGAGGGGTATGATGTTGGGAGACCCGAAACCCCGATGACCTTGGGATACATCACTGAGGATACGTCCCAGGTGCATCTATTTTGTTATAGAGAAACTGAGAAAGGCGCTATATATAAATGCACAATTTTACTTGTTGTAAATATAGCTTGTGATGTTAGTTCAGGCATAGCTATATACATTCGAGAGGTCACACACTGCGCTTACAGTGTATGTGGGTGTACGGATGCTTACAACGGCACTATGCAAGACGCGTAGTCAGCTGACCAATTGCCGGTGGTTATTTAAGCTCACCTGACCTAAGTCTGTGTTCTTTCTGCGTTCCCTCTTCCGTATGCGTTCCTGGCCTGTTCCTATGTGCGGTTTTGCTCCCAACGCCACCCCAGCACCACCGCTATGTGCTCTGCTATTAATTGGATGGTGTTGTTGTTATAGTATATCTCTATCTAGGGGAAAAGTGTAGCAGAGCCAAACGCCAAGAAGATATACAATATTATACCACAGGTCGTTTCGAGGAAGCAATCTGATTGGTTGAAACAGCCTTCTATAGCCGTGGGTTAAACCAGCAGCACCGTTCACCACCTATAATCAAAACAAATAATTCAGCTGCTCTGTTCTCCCAGAGCGCTATAGCAAACTCGGTGGCTAGGCTATAGCTAGTTTCTTGGGACATTTGTGGTCGTATAGTGACTACATCTGTCATTAAAAGAATATATTTTTTCAGTGATTGTACTGTTGTATAATTGCAATATTACACTCGAGGGCGTGGTTTAACGTGATTATTGCCACTTCAGTGATATTCTTGCAGAACTCGACGTCGTCTCGTTCCTTGCCGCATCCCTGTCGCGGCAATAATCACGTTAACCCACATACCCTCTCGTGTAATATTGCGTTAATGATATCCACACTATAAGAGTGTATGTATCCACACTTTTCCTGGGCTGTGTGTGCTCCAGTTCCTGTTGATTTAATTGGATATCATTGGTCATCTGACCAGTTTCATTGGCTTTCATTGGATCAAATTGACAGGAACTGGAGCACACACAGCCCAGGAAAAGTGTGGATAAAACAAAAAACAAAAACAGGACATGACGCAAAGGAATACGGGTGCTACTGTATGGTATTCATTACTGCAGCGTGCACATACTGTAGGCCTACTGTACAGTATGCGCCCACGCGTTCAACAACAGTCACGCGTGTGCGTGCTCTTCATCATGTTAACCCTCTGTGCCCTTCTGGGCCACGACCTCTGTGCGCTAGGGCTGCACGATATGGACAAAAATTAATATCACGATATATATGGCAGATATCTCGATATCGATACGATGACGATATATCGTGCAGCCCTAGCTGACACCGTCGTCGGGAGACTCCAGAACTGAATCGCCAGAACATATTTTCTTAATGGACCAGGCTAGCGATGCAGGGCTGGAGCCAGGCTACAACAGGACAGAGGGACAGACGAGTGATGGTTTATTTTCCGAGGGGCACAGGCTAAAATAGAGGGCTGGCTTTAGAAGTGGACGATATATTGTCGATATAGACGATATATCGATATGTCGACGATATATCTATATCGCGATACCGTTGCCTTTTTGCGATACTGATATTGTGCATGTTCATACCTCGATATCGATACGATAACGATATATTGTGCAGCCCTACTGTGCGCCCACACTCGCTTAACCCATTCTGACCTGAGATCAGATTCTATACGAGGTTTCCACTGGACACACACCGGTCTGATGAACCCATTCTGACCTGAGATCAGATTAAAAAAAATGTCAGTCGTTCTTTGATTTTTCAAAAATAGCAGACCTACAAGCTCATAGCGCGCCACTCGGTGGCGCGCTATGAGCTTGTAGATCTGCTATTTTTCAATAGCTAAAGCATAACATGATGCTAACACCAAAACGGGTTCCCGGTCAGAATGGGTTAATGCGTACTGTATATACAGTATTATAATATCAACCCACATGGAAGTGAAGAGAAGAAAAAACATATAATACAGTAACCTCAATCAAGGTGCATTATAGCCCATATACAGCAGTGGCTTTTACCCCTTTTTCAAATCAAGGTCCATTATTTATTCAGCGTGAAAAACTGAAAATTAGGAGGTGTTGGACAATATCGGGGTATCGGATATCGGCAAAAATATCGGAACATCCCTTTTTTTATATATATATTTTTTTCATCCCACGATTTTGTAACCCATTTTTCACCCCTGTGTCAATCATCTAATGTGATCCTGGGCTCTATACACACCCTCCACCAACCTAGTCCCCCATATATGGGGAGAGCAACGGACTTGAACTCATACTTCCTTCATGCCTGAGTGAATATCGGACATCCCTAAAAATGTATAAGAAAAATATGGAATCGTTATGCACATCAACTTTTCAAGTTTTCCACCCGGCCATCAGCGACAAACTGCAATACCGAGAGCTTTGCACAGAATCAGAACCAGACTATTTCTACCCACTCTTTTTTTTTTACACCTGTATAATCACGTGGCGTGACAATAAAGCTGGTTCCATACAATATATGGAACCATATATAGACAATAACATCAGTTGTATATTATTGATGATTAGTGATAGCAAATTAGCAATCTTGTGTTTGAAATAGGGATCTATATACACGATGCGTCGTCGTGAGCTTGTAGATCTGCTATATTTTTTCACGGCACGTGACATATATAAATCAGGGCTTGAAACTATAAACGCCATGAAGGGAACTATATAGCTTTCGTTTTCCCCCACTCCGCCTTTCCGAATAAAGAAAATCCCCATGCGTGACGAATGGTTGGCATGACACGTGCATGCCACTCACACACACGCTCATACTGTGCGCACACACATACACACACAGACACGCACACGCACACACACTGACCTACTTTGGATCGTGTGTGCGCCGTTGAATAACATTCTTCTTATAGGAACATGCATCGGATTCGGCATCTTATATGAAATCACATTTAGGGCAAGATTAAGCTCACACGTGCATGCAGCTGCGCATCGTTAAAGGACGACTTCACCCATTTACAACCGATCCGTAATAATTGCTCCGAGGAGGAGGAGGAGGAGGAGGAGGAGGGGGGGGGGGGGCTGTGGACAGTTCAGAAACCCTACCAAGCCTCTATAGGTTCAGGTTCAGGTTTATTTGTCATGTGTATGTATAGATACAGAGTATAAATACAATGAAAATGATTTAGCTCAGAGCACTCTCATTCTTATACACATACATTCCCCATCGCTATGAGTGACCTCAGCGATGGGGAAATTCAAGCTGATAGGCTTTCTATTCCTGGAATGTTAGCATGATATGTGACCAGATTTGACCGAAAATTTTACAAAGGCCTTTGTAAAATTTTCATTTTTTCATGTCATTATGTGAAAGCAGGGAATCATATAGCTTCAATTTGACATCATTGGTTGTTCAAGTTTAACCCACCAGTTTTGGAGATATGGCTTATAGACTAAAACAGCGAGTTGAGAAAACAGGCTCGAAAGGTTCACTTCTGTGGGTCTCTAACATTACACCTATAGCTACATGTTTAAGCATTTATTTCTTATTTACACATGTCTATTTCAGCTCTGACACTTATTTCAGACATGCTCTATTATGTGAAGACTATAGTCTGCCTGTGCTATTAACTCATTTTGGATAAAACATTTGTTGTTTTGTTTTTTCTCCTCCGCTGAAAAGCTGGAGTTTGCGCAATGGCAGGTGGAATCCATTGTTCTCACATTGTTCAAACATTTGAAAGAAAAAAAGATGGATTTCTGAAGGCTCGACAGCTGTTGTGTGTGTGTGTGTGTGTGTGTGTGTGTGTGTGTGTGTGTGTGTGTGTGTGTGTGTGTGTGTGTGTGTGTCTATGACGTTAACATTACTCTATTAGACCCCCAGGTGTGGTTATAATATTCACAAATATGTCTTCCCGTTCCCGGTGTATTTTTGGTTTCTTCCTGAAAGCTGAAGGCCTTTGGCTTCACTCACACCTGCACAGCAGATTGTTGTATAGCTGATGCATGAGACTCGTTTACTGATGCAAGCTCGCAATTCATTTCCAATGGGAGTCACGTGGTTTGACACAACATTCTTGTTGTATGAGGGGCAGTCCATTGGAAATGCATTGGGGCGGCCATGACACTTACGACTTACACTTTCTGTACACTTTCTGAGAAATTCTTCCTCCTAGTATAATCATATAGGACCTGATGATCGTATTTTAGGGTGGGGACAAATCACGGCACTCCATCTTTAAAATAATGGTACCATATCGATATCATAATGAACATTAGTGAGGAGTGGACCAATTATATGAAGATGGATGGTTGAAAATGGGTGCACTGGTCCTTTAAAGGTATATTCAGTGATTTCACTTCATTCAAATATCACTTCTTTTTTTTTTTTTTTTTTTTGATAATCCTCCCTACTATAGAGTGTGCTGACCATATAAGGGGTTCCTCCCTGTCCCCAGTTAACCCCCTATAGGGTCAAATAAACCTTAGGTTTCGTTTTTGGCTGCAGGGTGGCCCAGCCTTCATCCAATCAGGATAGAGAGGGGCCTTCCACCAATCATGTTCGAGCGGGGGCGGGCCTTGGTGTGTGTGTGTGCTGTTGGCCTGTCGCGTGTCCCCCCCCACTGCAGTGCGTGCATGACATGTGCACATCTTGTTACCGGGGTGGACCAGGGGGGTTTTCCAAATCACCCAAATGCATTGGAATGCTCCTTTAACAGCTCTGACCGCAGGCCAGGCATGCACGGAAAAAACCTCTTATCTCCATGTTTTAACTCTTTTGTGTGTCTTCTGTAAATGAACGCCATACTTGTTCATGTACTATACATGTGTGTCACACAAAACGTATAGCGCGCATGAGCACAGCTGATCTTCAAGATCAAAACGCATTGCGTCGGTGTGACGCGTTTTCAGCTGGCAGATCTGACGTTATTCGCGGGAATTTGAATCCTGAAAAGTATAACCGTTTAGGAGGTTTCCATCCGACGACAATGATATCATACCGTTGCAGTCACATTGTGTGCGTGTGTGCATGCGTGCGTGCGTGTGTGTGTGCATGCATGCAAGTGTGCTTGTGTGAGATCAAATCCCAGCAAGAGGCCACAGCTGGCTGGCATGCGCTGAATATTCCCTGTGAATATAGCAGGCTTTTACCCTTTTTGCAAAAGAATATATGTCAATGACGTTTACAAGATTTAGAACACTTTCCTGGGGGTCTTTATGTGTGTGATATGTGGATTTTAGCAGTGCGACAGACACTGCAGGGCTCACTTCCTTCCTGGACTACAATTCCCATAATGCTTTGGTGCACTGCTCCTCCTTGTGGATAGGGGGAGGGCTGTCTTACTGAGACAACATGTAGTCCAGGAGGAGTGAGAGAATTAAGTGAGACCAGTGTCTGTGACAGACACTGCTAAAATATCTAAAACCACATATTACACATAAAGACCGGAGTGTTCTAAATCTTCTAAACGTCATTGACATATTTTCTTAGCAAAAAAGGGTGAAGTGTCCCTTTTAATAACATGCAGCACAATTTTATACACTATGGCTAGTTAGTGGGGGTCTCCGACTCCCTGCTTCATCTCTCTCTCACCTGAAAAGACTCCTGTTTTAGGGAGAGGACATATACTGTACTACAACGTACAGATTGTCATGGCTTTTCGCAGTGCCATGATGGCTCAACCTGTTGTTGTTTTTTTGTGGTTTTCAACCCTTTTCATATCAACAACCATTATTTATTTGGCATTTGAGGGCACGGACCCACCATGAGATTTGGCCTCTCAGTCCTATACAACTTAAAATATTTTGTTGTATAGAGATGACCGGCAAAAGTTGATCAAAATAACAATTCTTGTATACATTCTAATTGTGGACTAGTCTTCTTGTATAATGTAGATGTGTAACAATCATTCAACTCAAATGGATGCACTTATGGGCCCATTTGGTTTCATTTTACGCTCTCAAGAGTTAAAGATCTGTAAGGGTCCATTTTGGTTATACCATCTCTCCATCGTTTAGCAAGGGGACCACCTGGAGCCCCCTTAAGGACCACCGGTGGTCCCCGGACCACGGGTTGAAAACCAACGGTGTTATTGTGTTGGACCCCGGTTTGATTCCTCATGCCTTGTGACTTTGCTCTTATCTCTGTTATCTCGCCGTCCTGCACGGAGGAAATTAAAAATAGGCTTTTGTAATTGCTTGTCATTATGAATATTTTAATAATATATTGTCAAATGGAAAAGCCACTCATAATCCCCTCCTCACCTCAGCTTGTAGATTTTAGTAAAAACGTGAAAACGTGTGCAAATCATCACAGCGAAGTAAAAAAAAAAGAAAAAGAAAAACTCATACAGTATATCTTTGCTTCTGGGGAGTCTCTGGAACAACATATTTTCAGATGGGGCCAATTATAGCCTACATATATACATTTTGAGGTCCTTTTTTTTTAGAGAACCAACGATATAAAACATCATTCAGAAAACTGTCGTGATTTTAGAATACATGTAGAATTTGGTCTCCGGTCTCAATGGGATGAAATGGACTTGCTTTCAAGTCGTCGATGCTGCTTACTGTATGTACAGTATAGAAAGCTTTGGGTTTTCTCTGCCCTCGTTGAGGGTTGTTGTGGCGCAGCTGGGATTGACTTCTGAGGAAATAAAACTGCTCCTCGTCTCGCACGCTGCCGAGCTCCGCTTCAAAAGATGTTTTTTTAATGCACCTCATCATCATCAGCTGCGCGAGCAGATTAATGTCCTTCTATAGCGCTTTTGATCAGCCCCTGCATTATAGCTGAGAGACTGGATGTGTGTGTTCTTCGTGTGTGTGTGTGTGTGTGTGTGTTATTCGTGTGTGTGTGTGTGTGTGTGTGTGTGTGTGTGTGTGTGTGTGTGTGTGTGTGTGTTCTTCGTGTGTGTGCGTGCGTGCCGTGCACCTGTACTACTAGGACCATTTTGGTCCTCCTCACAAGGGAAATGGTTGACTTTTGACAATTGGGGAAAAGAGGCCTACAGGGCCGGCTTAGCGGTCCCAGGCACCTTGGCTGGTAACCTATAGCGTGACAGTGTGCCGCGGGTTCGAGTCCCGATCTTGACAAACTTTACCGTGTGTCTTTCTCCCCCCCCCCATCTCTCTCCCTGTTTCCTGTCTACCTACAGTATACATCTATCAATGAAGGCAAAAAGTACCAAAAAATATCTTTAAAAAAAAAACAATTGAGGAAAAGGTTGGGGTTGGGTTAGGTTAGTTTTAGGTTTAGACTCAGACTCACGGTAGTTGCATGCCGGTGTGGTGTACACCGTTATAGCAGATGTACAAGCTCACATGCACACACGCGTGCGTGCGTGCGTGCATGCGTGCACATACACAAACCACGTAGCAGAGTGCAGAAGGACGGAGGCGGTGGTGGACAGACAGTGCATTTAACGATGAAGAAATTGGCAATCATTTAACCCATTCTGGGCGGGAACCCCTTTTGGTGTTTTAAGCGTTACACGTTAAACTTTAGCTATTGAAAAATAGCAGATCTACAAGCTCATAGCGCGCCACTCGCGCTAGCAGACCACTTGTATACTGTAGGTCTGCTATTTTTTTTTTATCGTTAAAATGTGCCTCAAATCTTCCGGAGAATTGTCATGATTTAGAAAACCTTTTTATTTTTTATTTATTTCGACGTCAGGCCTGAAAAGGCATAAGAGTAGTGAGTTATTCACCGAACACATACACAGCATGCATGTGTTGTGTATGCGAGGAACTCGTTTTAGGCGCTTTGAGCATATAGAGTCAGTATATATACACTACGCATAAATACAACAGGCAGAACATCCCTGAACGGCACGCACGCAGGCACACACACAGAGAGATTCATTCATTGAGATATAGCTTTAGAGAATTAGTGAAATGGATTCACGGATTTGGTGAAATAGATTTAGTGGTTTATTGAAATAGATTATAAGTGCATGATTTAGTTAAATAGTCACAGAGTGACTATAGCCTTCCGGAAACCCATCATGCAGGCGTTTTTTTTTTTTTTTTTGGTTTCAAAAGAAAAAGCCTGCAGGGGAATTTAAGGGCCCAGGAAATCTGGTGAAGGAGAGTGAGTGAACCCATTCTGACCTGAGATCAGATTCATACGAGGTTTCCACTATAGGACACACACACTGGTCTGATGAACCCATTCTGACCTGAGATCACATTCTAGAAAATGTCAGTCGTTCTTCGATTTTTCAAAAAATAGCAGACCTACAAGCTCGTAGCGCGCCACTCGGTGGCGCGCTATGAACTTGTAGATCTGCTGTTTTTCAATAGCTAAAGCATAACATGATGCCAACACCAAAATGGGTCCCCGTTCAGAATGGGTTAACCTCCCGATTCCATACGATAGAGGGTTATGCGACTGCCAGTGTTTGGTTTTGGCAGCAAATTTTGATTTAGTCTTTGACATTATAGTCTCTTGAATAGTTTTCATTTAGTTTTATAGTCACATTTTAGTCACCTGGAATGTTTTAGTGTTAGTCTATAGTTTTACTCGACTAAATATCATCAGATTTTAGTCGACTAAATCTACAGTTGATTTAGTCGACTCACATTTATTTTGGCGGGCCTTGATGCCGTCGTAAATGACTGATTTTACACGTGCTTACACGTGCTCACAACGCGTCGCGCTGCGACGCGTTGTGAGCTTGTAGATCGCCTATTGTATCGGCTAGATCGGCTACTTTCAGCGTGCAACCGACCATAAAATGACTTGCCTTTTAGATCTGCTGGATCTCTTGTCCACTAGTCCCTTCCTAACATTTTAGTCTATTTTTTTCAGTTTCCTGAAAAAGCTATTCTGTATTTAAGTCCGACGTCATTTTGTAGTGCTACGTTACGTCCGGGTCCAAGAGGCACCAGCTCCCGTCCACATCTCATTGTAAATAGAATATCTAAACGCGTGAATCTTTTCACAATGACGTTATTTTTCAGAAAGGAAGCCATTGAGGGTTAAAATGGGTCTCGATGCTTCCAACTCGAGTAGAATTATTAATGTTTTGTACAAGTGTCCATGATAATAAAAATATATTATGTGGAGACAATTAAAACTATTATTATCATTATTATTGAAGGTGGCAACAGTCCATTTGCTCAGTAAAATATTTCGGGGGCGTATTTAGAATGCGTGCAGGCTTAGTATGTTGAATCTAGTTTGCATTAATGAGGATTTAGTTGACACAATACAATAAAATGGCGATAGTATTCCATGTGGGGCAGGCGGCCTGTCACAGCCAGATTTGGGAGAGCAGCGCAGCTTTGTTGTTGCGAGGAAAGGAAAGCGGTAAAATGAGACTTTCGTGGTTGTTTTCGTCTCAGATTTAGTCAGACGGAGAGTCACAGTATAACTCTATGGGGACACAAAAGCGACACAAAAGTAGGACCCCGGACGTATCTCAGGAGGGGGCGCTCACGTCACAGCTAAAATACTGAATGTTTCTATGTCGTTCTTCGATTTTTCAAAAAATAGCAGACCTACAAGCTCGTAGCGCGCCACTCGGTGGCGCGCTATGAGCTTGTAGATCTGCTATTTTTCAATAGCTAAAGCATAACATAATGCCAACACCAAAAGGGGTTCCCGCCCAGAATGAGTTTTAAAGTAATTTATAGTGCAATCAAAGAGGACCTTTTTGTCTGGATTTTATGTCAAGGCCAGAAAGTAGTTTTTGCCACTTCCGGGTATGATGATGATGTCACACTCATACCCTCTACATCGGCACCTAATAGGGTGCCGGTTCGACTTTATCGCAATTCCTATCATTATTATTGTGATTTGATTCAATATTGCGATTTATTGTGTTTTTTTGTTCCCTATAGTTACTTTGCTTTTTATTATAGCCTACTAGAACATCGTAAAACAATTCTAAACAATATATAGAGCGTGGAAAGTTCAATCATACACTTCAATGCAGCAATGGGAGAGAGACAGAGAGAGAGAGAGACAGAGAGAGAGAGAGAGACAGAGAGAGAGAGAGAGTTCTCATGCCCTATGGTCACCTCCCTCTGAGCTCTCTCTCTCTCGCTCTCCCTCTCTCTCTCTCGCTCTCTCTCTCTCTGTCTCTCTCACACTCTCTCTCTCGCTCTCTCTCTCTCTCTCTGTATTCCCAAACTTTTGGGACCAAAACTTATAATACATTATAAATAATAATCACGTAAGTCCTATATTTTGGAGATAGTAGTAATTATAGCCAGAGAGAGAGACACAGAGAGAGAGAGAGAGAGAGATTCAGTCACTAAAAGAGAGAGAGACATTGCATGAGATTTTTATTTATTTATTATCCTCCATCCCTGTAGTGTGGTTGCCATAGTGACACAGAAATGCTTGTCTCTACGATGAACTCCAGCAGCGTTTAATTCTGTGTGTGTATACATGTGCGCGTGTGTGTGCGTGTGCATGTGAAGGGGGGCGGGGCTCTGTCTGTATCTAGGTAACCGTTTCCACACCGAAAAGGCAAAAGCCCTGCAGAACCGTTTCCACGACGACGGCATTGCGGTGTTATTGAAGGGCTGAATGAGGTTTAGGTTGGTTGGTTGGTTGTTGTGGTGAAGCTGTTTGGTGAAACAGTGGTATATATAAGAGAGGCTACCATAACCAAGCCCCCCCAGTAAAGGCTATATCCAACGTTGAAGATGCCACTACTACTACACCTACTGGCGAAATGTTGGAATTGCAACACTTTAATGGAGGTGGACGGGCGGGCGGACGGACGGACGGACGTTCATGACGTCAGGTGCGCGTAATTAAGCCCCGGACCTTTAGCCTATATATAGCTAAAGGCTATATAGGCTATAAACTTCCGCTCGCTTAGAGCCATTGAGTTATATATATATATATACTTCCGGCAAGTTCTTCCCGGGGTGCTTCAAAAACGCCCACCGAGCAACTTTTCCCACTGAAATGGAATAGCTTGAGGGCGGGGCTATAGCGCTCCGGTTCTCCGGTGTCTATCCTTTATAGCTCTATGAGTGCCGGAAGTTATGTTTTCGGGAACGCCTACTGAGTGTATAGGCAAAAAGAAATGGGCCTTCACGGCCCATATACTGTATCCAAACAGAAAAGTCCTATGACGTTATATTATTAAACAACGTTAAAAGACGTTTAAACTCACTCACTTTGCCACTCCATTTGCCCCACCCACTTCATGCATGCACACATCGAGACAGAGCCCCAATGGGGGAACCCCGGTCCGCTAAGTGGTTAATTAGGTTCAGCTGAGGACCCGCGGTGGAAGAGTCAATATTGTGTTTGTATACAACAATTATACACGCACAATGACAGCCTGTAGTAGAAGCTCTCTCTCTGTGTGTGTGTGTGTGTGTGTGTGTGTGTGTGTGTGTGTGTGTGTGTGTGTGTGCGTGTGCATGCGTGCGTGCACGTTGCCTTTTGTGTCCTGTTATCTCGACACAAGGTCAGCCGCATAGAGGAGACACTGATTGATATATTCATGCTCTTCTTTGCCTTTCTTTTTTACTATTTGAACTATTCAAAAATGTTTTTTTTTTAAATAGTAAAACAAAATGGCAAAGCAGTTTACTATAGGGATTAGGGGGTAAAGGCACTGACGAAAATATAGAGCCCTAAAACTCAAATCTATTATTTTTCAAAGTCAAAGTCAACTCTGTGCTCATCAACAGGCAACAACACAGCATGGCAGGTTGGGTATACATTAAACTGGTCACAAACATTGCACACTTGCACTCGTCCAGCAACGTTCAAAATCCACCTCTGTGCAGAGAGAGAGAGAGAGAGAGAGAGAGAGAGAGAGAGGGACACACAGAGAGAGAGAGAGAGAGAGAGAGAGACACACAGAACAGTGGCACTTGTCTAAGAGAGGCTGAAAGCCTGCTGGACTGAATGCTGCAAGCATCTATAGTGACAGAATGGGGAGGAGGGGAGGAGGGGGCAGTTTAGTCACAGCCAGAGAGGGGGACTATCTGGCATACTTTTAGCCTCTCTGCACACGCGCACGCACACACACACGCACACACACACACGCACACACACACACACACACACACACACACACACACACATACACACACACACACACGGTGATAATATACAGTACGATCGACAGGGAAAGATGCACATGTGTCCGACGGGCTATACACGAGTCATTATTTCATGTCTGACAGCATTTCAAGTGGATCTTATTCTTAACCCTGGTCAAATAATGGGTTATAACTCGGCGGTATAACTTGGTGACTTGTCCAAAGTCTGTTAATTAAGGGGACCCCTTTTGGTGTTTTAACTAAGCATTTACTGTATGTTCTACTTTTAGCTATTGAAAAATAGCAGATGTATACAAACTCATAGCGCGCCACCGAGTGGCATCTGTCACTTGACTGTCAGCGCCACCGGGAGTGATGGGCAGGAGGAGTATATAGGACGTACAGGCAGACTAAAGGCCTATTCGTAGTTTTTTTTAGGTGACAAGGTGACCACCGAGGACTACAACATGACGTCACGCCGCGGTGGTATAAGCTAAGCGCTTCACCGGCGCTCACCCAAACACATCTCTCTTGTTTTTTTTTACTAAGGTCGCCTTATCACGTAAACTGGAGTATGAATAGAGGGTATATGCGCATGCTTAAAGTGAATGCCACATCGAGTGGCAAAGCAACAGGCAAAGTGAGTTTAAAATTGTCTAATGTTGTTTAATGCAATCCGATAGGACTTTTCTGTTTGGATGCATGGGCTGTCAAGGCCATAAAGTCGTTTTTTGCCACTCAGTATAGGCATTCACACGCATACCCTCACACGCATACCCTCTATAGGACTTAAAGTTAATGCTACACGCACCCCAACTATTCCTACTACTAAGCGGTGACTCGTCGCTTGACTCGCTTATCACCGCGGCGCGACGTCATGTCGTAGTTATCCGTGGTCACCTTATCACCTAAAACTGGAGTATAACTATATGAATACAGGCCTTTATACACGCTTGTAGACAAGTGCTTATAAATATCATCACACATGCCGAAAGATGCTCAAGTGAAGTGCCCCCACAAATGCAGTCATGAGCGCGCGCGCGCACACACACACACACACACATACTCTCTCTCCGTCTCTGCCTCTGTGTCTCTCCCACACATGCACGAGCCACACACACATACACGCATGCACGCAGGCAGGGACAGAGGAGCGCAGCAGACAAAGGCATGTTTGTGTTCGTGAGAATGTGCAAGACAGTGGCTCTCTCTATGCGGACGCAGTGTCAGGCTCGTCCCCGAAAGGGAAAGAATGGGGTGGAGGGGAGAGAGAGAGAGAGAGAGAGAGAGAGAGAGAGAGAGAGAGAGAGAGAGAGAGAGAGAGAGAGAGAGAGAGAGAGAATTTAACTTATCCTTGCAAAAATGTGCATGTATCATAACACAGACAAAATGCAACGAAACGGACAGAACCTTGGTGTGT
>NW_027665398.1:15000-175405 GCF_963924005.1 Protomyctophum bolini | reverse complement strand
ATTCACTACAGCTCGCTACACGGATATACGGACTGAGTCATGTAAACCCATTTACAGTTTGGTCTGTGAACTTCTACTGTAATAATAAAAATCACACCCCTGTGAAGTGAGCGGTGAAACTCTGTCTTGTCCCATATTCTTTGCACTATGTACGGATTGAGGCAGAAAGTCATGTAAACCTTTTTACAGTTGTCTGTAAACTTCTACTGTAATAATAAAAATCACACCCCTGTGAAGTGAGCGGTGCAACTCTGTTCACTATATACGGACTGAGGCAGAAAGTCATGTAAACCCATTTAGTTTGGTCTGTGAACTTCTACTGTAATAATAAAAATCACACCCATGTGAAGTGAGCGGTGCAACTCTGTTCACTATATACGGACTGAGGCAGAAAGTCATGTAAACCTTTTATTTGCAGTTTGGTATGTTTGGTACGTTTATTTTCTACTGTAATAATAAAAATCACACCCCTGTGAAGTGAGCGGTGCAACTCTGTTCTCTACGTATTCACTACAGCTCGCTACACGGATATACGGACTGAGTCATGTAAACCCATTTACAGTTTGGTCTGTGAACTTCTACTGTAATAATAAAAATCACACCCCTGTGAAGTGAGCGGTGCAACTCTGTTCTCTACGTATTCACTACAGCTCGCTACACGGATATACGGACTGAGTCATGTAAACCCATTTACAGTTTGGTCTGTGAACTTCTACTGTAATAATAAAAATCACACCCCTGTGAAGTGAGCGGTGAAACTCTGTCTTGTCCCATATTCTTTTCACTATGTACGGATTGAGGCAGAAAGTCATGTAAACCTTTTTACAGTTGTCTGTAAACTTCAATTACTGCTTCAGTTACTGCAATAATCGTACAAAATACACAAATACACAAAAAATACACAAAAATACACAAAAATACACAAATACACAAAATACACAATATAAAGTTCAGTCAAAATAAACATAAAAAACACAACAATATAAAGTTCAGTCAAAATAAACATAAAAAAACACAACAAAATTAAACCTTGTACAACCTACTGGTGTGGTACTTGTGGTAACAAGTACCACTATGCAGGGGCACCCCACAGGCTTTGCACATGAAGCTCGTCTCATGCCGCTGACCCGGAACGCTGCAAACCCGACACCGCCTTTGGGGTGTCTTTTTGCGGCTGCCTGGGGCTTTGGGGATTCTAATCAGCTCATGGTTTCTAAGCAGCCCTGACAGCCTGCTGTCAGGGTCTCTGCGTGGTGGCCTAGAGGATCCCCCCACTGCACCCACCCTCGCTGACCTTTGGGCTCTTGGGGCTCCCCCCCCCCCCCACTGCACCCAGCGGCTCTCCAGGGGCTTCCTCCCCCCCCACTGCACCCAGCGGCTCTCCAGGGGCTTCCTCCCCCCCCACTGCACCCAGCGGCTCTCCCATCTGCTCCCCCCCCTCTGCACCCACCTCCCCCTCTGCACCCACCTGAACCTCCCGCAAGTTGCCCCATTCCTTGATGATGCTGACCAGGAACGATAACAGAGTCTTTCTTTTGGGGGTGCCCCTTGTGGCGATTTTGAAGAGACAGAAAGCATTATACATAGCAATGCTGAACAAATACATGATAAACTTTTTAGTCCACTTGAATGTTCTGCGTGTAAACGGGTAATATGAGATCATCTGGTCTAATTTATCGACCCCGTTCATGTACTGGTTGTACGCTGCAATGGATTGAGGCTTTATGAGCTCTCGTCGGACCGCCCTCCCCTTTTCCCTCTCCAGGACCGTGACCATCTTGTTGTCATGTACAGTTGACAGAACCCTGACAATGTTTTTGTCCCGCCATGCAATTATCATTACATTATCTTTATGGCGCATTATCCGTTCTCCAGGTGCCAGCTGGCTGAGGGTAACATCTCTAATGGCAGGAGGTTCTCCCCGGTTTTTCCTTAGAGTCCCACAGACATGCGTTCCCAACCGTCTAAGATTATTGCACATTTTTACACTGTTATAATAATTGTCCATATACAATATGTAACCCTGATGTGCCAAGTCAGCCATCAGGTGTTCAACTGTCGGAATCAAGGGCGACTTTTGCCCTACATAGGGTTTAAGGCTATAGCAGTAACCTGTCTTGCTGTCACAAAGTATGTACGACTTCAGGCCATACTTGATCGGCTTAAGGGGGTTGTAAACCCTGAAGGCCAACCTACCTCTCCAGAGCATCATTCCCTCATCTATAGAGATGTTCTGTGCTGGTGTGAACATGTCCTTGAATTTGGCCAACAAGTAGTCCAACACTGGCCTCACCTTGTGCAGCCTGTCCGCCGGGTCCCCTGCCGCATTGTCTGAAAAATGAATCACTCTTAGCAGCAACTGGAACCGGTCACGGGCCATGGTCCGGTTGAAAAAGGGGGTTGAAAGAACCTCGTCGGTGCTCCAGTACAGCTCCAGGCGGGGCAACTTTATGATGCCGGTCAGAAAGTAGAGCGCCAGAAAGTTCTTGAGCTCCGTTAAGGTGACCTCTCTCCACCGCCACATTCTCGAGTGGACCTGCTCGACAGGGACCTACAATTTAAAATTGACATTTAGTATATAGATAAAAGGAAGGGGAAAGAAAAAAAAAAAAAAAAAAAAAAAAAAAAGGAAAGGTGTATATATATATAAAAAAAAAAATATATATATATATCAAATTTCCAAAAAAAAAAAATCACACCATCGTGAAGTGAGTGGTGCCGGAATGCGGCCAGGCGGCCGGCCCGGTTCCGGCGAGCCGCCCCGTGTCCAAAATGGTTGAGAAATGACAGAGTTACCATGTGGCACAGACAAACCCAGGGACACACATAGCTGCCTATAGGAGTGGTTGAATCACTGCACCACTCAAAGAAAAAAAAAAAGTGTTGCTAAAAAAAACACAGCACTACCCCTCTCTCCGTTTCTGGCGCCCCTTACTGGTATAAATAAGTAACATACTTGCACCACTCAAAAAAAGTGGTGCTCGGTTTTCTAGTACCGTAAGTATACACTATAGAATGCCATGTCTACATAATATGCCATCTAAATTACATAATTTTACCTTATCATAAACCAACTTCGCATAGAGGTTGGTTTGGACCACGATGTCCGCCAGCAACTCATCTGTCAGGAAGAGCTGGAAGAACTCCCACGGGGCACTGTCTGCTGTCAGTGGATCATAGTGGGCACCCGGGTCGGCGGTGAAGGGGATGTGGTGGGGTTTCCAGCCAACATCAGACCACTCAGAGGCTGCCTCAGCTGGACGGTCACCAGCTACATTATAAACACATATACATGTACAAAATTACCATAAAATACATTTTTATTTGTGTAGTACTGTATACATTTGCTGCTATGCTCACACTTTTTTTACTCTGTAAACCTGTGATGTGACAATAAATCTGATTCTCAAAATAAGTCTCACCGAGCTCGCTGGCAACAGGCTCTGCAGAACTGGTTGATGGCCGTTCACCATCATCCAGAAACAGCGTGTCTGAAATGTAGATCAATTCAGGCATTTAGGTCCAAGCACATGTAGTTAGCCTTCATTTACTGTACTGTCATAAAGTAAAAGTACTGTCATAGTAAATTTACATTTATAATCAAATGTGGTGCATAGTAAACTAGGGTCACATGCAAAACTCACCCAAACCAGCAGCAGCATCATCAAAGGGTGATGGCCGGTCAATGTCATCTGCTGAAATGAAATCCCATATCAAAATATGTACATCAAATCAATTTTATCTAAGTGACTTAGTTACAATAAGCACAGATATAAAATGCAGATATTGTTAGCATGTTAGCCTGCATAGAATGTCAGTACAAGAGTACATGTGTTTGCATTGTGAAATTGAATTGACATTGTAATTGAATGTGGTGCGTAGTAAACTGGTATCACATGCTAAACTCACCCTGTCCGTGTGAAACGGCAGCAGCAGCCCTGGACAATGGCTGTGATAATGGGTCATCAGAATCAGATATGGCTGAAATAAAAATCACAGTAAAATATCAAAATATGTACATCATATCAATTCTATTGAAGAGACTTACAATAAGCACAGGTATCAAATGCAGATATTGTTAGCCTGAATATAATGTCACTACAATAGTACATGTGTTTGCATTGTGAAATTGAATTTACATTGTACTGGATGTAGTGTGTAGTAAACTATGATCACATTCTAAACTCACCCCATCCGTGTGGAACGGCAGCAGCACTTCTGGAAGGCTGGTGGTGGTCATCATCAGACAGGGCTGAAATTATATCACAGTAATATTATCAAAATGTGTACATGAAATCTATTGTATCTTATCGACTTAGTGTTATTATATGGCCTCAGCTGCCTGACCTGACTCAGTGACAACCTTTCTGCATAACCATATTGATAACCATGACATGAAAACAGAAAACTGTCAGGAAAAATGTCAGGCAGCTGAGGCCAATATAACACTAAGTCAATAAGGTACGGACAGAATGAGCAGGAACACGCATGCATATCATATAGTACATATATAGTGCTATAATCGAAGTGTTTGAATGAAAATGTAGAACATTTTGTTCTCATACCTCCATGGGGTGCCTGGGCAGACTCACCCATCTCCTCGTCTGAGTCTGAAAGCCACTTGTCTGAGTCTGACTCGTGGTCTGACATGCCTGAAAACATAATCAATATTACAATGTATTCACTTACTATGAGACCTAGCAGATCATGTCTGTCTGTCTGTCTGTCTGTCTGTGTGTGTCCCCTTTGTGCCCATATATGGAGCCGAGTGATTTGTGAATCACTCGGCTCCATATATGGGCACAAAAGGGGCCAGGTCCACATATACAGTAACAGCGGGACAGACACACAGACAGACAGATAGACATGTGTACGAGCTGCGTTCGCAGCTGAGACCCTGCAGATCATGTCTGTCTGTCTGTGTGTCTGTCCCGCTGTTACTGTATAGAAATAAATGATTTGGATTATGTAACATCTGCACGACAATATAAAAAAAATCATCCATGCATCCCATCCCATCCCACCAGCGGCAGTCTGAGATGGAGGGATGACTATGTCACTACAATAGTACATGCGTTTGCATTGTGAAAATGAATTTACATTGTACTGGATGTAGTGTGTAGTAAACTATGATCACATTCTAAACTATTGTTAGCTAAATACTGAATCGCGTTTTGTTACTGTACTTTCTAATCTACTGTGAGTGAATCCCTGAGACCCTGTTGCATCTGAATCAAATAATTATAAGACGAAAATATCTAATGTATTGTTAGCGTGCGTCTGTCTGTGTGTCTGTCCCGCTGTTACTGTATAGAAATAAATCATTTGCATTATGTAACATCTGCACGACATATAAAAAAATGCATCCCATTCATCCATCCCATCCCATCCCACCAGCGGCAGTCTGATTCTAAACTATTGTTAGCTTGAATATAATGTCACGCATGCTAGCATCCCATCCCATGATGGAGGGATGACTCGGCAGTCATCCCTCCATCATGGGATGGGATGCTAGCATGCGCATGTACTATTAGCATGCTAGCATCCAGTCATCCCTACATCACAATGATGGGATGCTAGCATGCGTGACATTATATTCAAGCTAACAATAGTTTAGAATCAGACTGCCGCTGGTGGGATGGGATGGGATGGATGAATGGGATGCATTTTTTTATATGTCGTGCAGATGTTACATAATGCAAATAATTTATTTCTATACAGTAACAGCGGGACAGACACACAGACAGACGCACGCTAACAATACATTAGATATTTTCGTCTTATAATTATTTGATTCAGATGCAACAGGGTCTCAGGGATTCACTCAGAAAGAGAAAGTACAGTAACAAAACGCGATTCAGTATTTAGCGATTCAGTATTTAGCTTAGCAGTAAACTAACGTGGCATACAACAATTGATAAAAAATAAAAACTAACGTGGCATAGGTCCACAGTAAAATTGTAAAATGGAGGTTCTTTCTTACCGCCTTCCTGGTCGTACTCGTCCAGGTCTTCCCTGGTGGGGCTCCAGTCGTCCTCAAAATCGACAACATCCTCCTCGTCCTCCTGATCACTTTCTCCCGGGGAGAGAGTGACGGGAGACGGCGGAGGAGCGGCGGGGAGCTACCGAGCAGCCGCTGCAACGCGGGACGACCGACGTGGTGGTGGAAGGGGCCCAAGGCTGCTGCAGCTAGGCCAGCCTGGCTGTCCTGCTCGAAACCAGAGGCCTCTGGTTCCGAGTCGGTCTCGTCCTCCACCTTGTTGGCCATAAGCCACTCGGCGATCGAGGGCTGACCGGGACCGGGACATGGGGGGCGCCTGCGTGGCATGTCGCAAAATGGCGACGGACAACGACTAGACGCGGGGAAAGGGTAAACGGGAGACACAGACAAACAGTTCACTAAACTAACACTACTACACTTCACTAGACTGACAAAACGAACAAAACACTGAACACTGAACACTGATCCCTAAATCCTACTATTACTACTAACTAAAAACAAAACCTAACTGGAAAAAACTAACTAACGTGGCCTATACTATGGACGTATGCTAAAGGACGTATACTACTCTAAACGGACGGACTACTAAACGGACAACTAAAGACTAAACGGACGGACTAAAGACTAAACTATACCTATATAATAATAAACTAATCTAATAATATATACTAAATGGACGACTATGTGATCTAAATGTACTAAACTAAATGGACGATTGCTCAAAAAACTCACTCAAACTGCACTGCTCAAAACCAAACCGATGTCAACGTGTCTCCACAAATACTACCTACTCCCACAAGGGGTGCAGGGCATCCTGCCCTTTTTATAACTTTCGGTCGGATGACGCCATCGGAGGGTTGTAGATCCGATCGGTGCTGCTTTTTTTGCTGTCCGGGCGCAAATATAGTTGAACTATAGTAATCAATAAAAAAACGTTTTTTGGACCATAAAACGTATAAAAACGTTATGCGCTTCTTGCGCTTGGCTATAATAAAACGTTTAAAAACGCTTTCAGCATTCTATGAGTTAATAATATAGTTTAATAATATACTTTAATAATATACTTTAATAATATACTTTAATAATATACTTTATTAATATACTTTAATAATATAGTTTAATAATATACTTAATAATATAGTTTAATAATATACTTTAATAATATACTTTAATAATATACTTTAATAATATACTTTAATAATATAGTTTAATAATATAGTTTAATAATATACTTAATAATATAGTTTAATAATATACTTTAATAATATACTTTAATAATATACTTTAATAATATACTTTATACTATAGTTTAATAATATAGTTTAATAATATAGTTTAATAATATAGTTTAATAATATAGTTTAATAATATAGTTTAATAATATACTTTAATAATATACTTAACAATATACTTTAATAATATACTTTAATAATATACTTTAATAATATAGTTTAATAATATACTTGAATAATATAGTTTAATAATATAGTTTAATAATATACTTTAATAATATAGTTTAATAATATACTTTAATAATATACTTTAATAATATACTTTAATAATATACTTAATAATATACTTTAATAATTTAGTTTAATAATATAGTTTAATAATATAGTTTAATAATATACTTTAATAATATACTTAAATAATATACTTTAATAATATACTTTAATAATATACTTAATAATATACTTTAATAATATAGTTTAATAATATACTTAATAATATACTTTAATAATATAGTTTAATAATATAGTTTAATAATATAGTTTAATAATATAGTTTAATAATATACTTTAATAATATACTTTAATAATATACTTTAATAATATAGTTGAATAATATAGTTTAATAATATACTTTAATAATATACTTTAATAATATAGTTTAATAATATACTTAATAATATAGTTTAATAATATACTTAATAATATACTTAATAATATAGTTTAATAATATACTTTAATAATATACTTTAATAATATACTTTAATAATATACTTTAATAATATAGTTTAATAATATACTTTAATAATATAGTTTAATAATATAGTTTAATAATATACTTAATAATATACTTTAATAATATAGTTTAATAATATAGTTTAATAATATAGTTTAATAATATAGTTTAATAATATAGTTTAATAATATACTTTAATAATATACTTTAATAATATAGTTGAATAATATACTTTAATAATATACTTTAATAATATACTTTAATAATATACTTTAATAATATACTTAATAATATAGTTTAATAATATAGTTTAATAATATACTTAATAATATACTTAATAATATAGTTTAATAATATAGTTTAATAATATAGTTTAATAATATACTTAATAATATAGTTTAATAATATAGTTTAATAATATACTTTAATAATATACTTTAATAATATAGTTAATAATATACTTTAATAATATACTTTAATAATATACTTTAATAATATACTTTAATAATATACTTTAATAATATACTTTAATAATATACTTTATACTATAGTTTAATAATATACTTTAATAATATAGTTTAATAACATACTTAATAATATAGTTTAATAATATACTTTAATAATATAGTTTAATAATATACTTTAATAATATAGTTTAATAATATACTTAATAATATAGTTTAATAATATAGTTTAATAATATACTTTAATAATATAGTTTAATAATATACTTTAATAATATACTTTAATAATATACTTTAATAATATACTTTAATAATATACTTTATACTATAGTTTAATAATATAGTTTAATAATATACTTTAATAATATAGTTTAATAATATACTTAATAATATAGTTTAATAATATACTTTAATAATATACTTTAATAATATACTTTAATAATATACTTTAATAATATACTTAATAATATAGTTTAATAATATACTTTAATAATATAGTTTAATAATATAGTTTAATAATATAGTTTAATAATATACTTTAATAATATACTTTAATAATATAGTTTAATAATATACTTTAATAATATACTTTAATAATATACTTTAATAATATACTTTAATAATGTACTTTAATAATATACTTTAATAATATACTTTAATAATATACTTTAAAAAATATACTTTAATAATATACTTAATAATATACTTAATAATATACTTTAATAATATACTTTAATAATATACTTAATAATATAGTTTAATAATATAGTTTAATAATATACTTAATAATATAGTTTAATAATATACTTTAATAATATAGTTTAATAATATAGTTTAATAATATACTTGAATAATATACTTTAATAATATACTTTAATAATATACTTTAATAATATACTTAATAATATACTTAATAATATACTTTAATAATATACTTTAATAATATACTTAATAATATAGTTTAATAATATAGTTTAATAATATACTTAATAATATAGTTTAATAATATACTTTAATAATATAGTTTAATAATATAGTTTAATAATATAGTTTAATAATATACTTGAATAATATACTTTAATAATATACTTTAATAATATAGTTTAATAATATACTTTATAATATACTTTAATAATATACTTTAATAATATACTTTAATAATATAGTTTAATAATATAGTGTATTAATATACTTTATTAATATACTTTAATAATATAGTTTAATAATATACTTAATAATATAGTTTAATAATATACTTTAATAATATACTTTAATAATATACTTAATAATATAGTTTAATAATATAGTTTAATAATATACTTTAATAATATAGTTTAATAATATACTTAATAATATAGTTTAATAATATACTTAATAATATACTTAATAATATACTTAAAAATATACTTAATAATATACTTTAATAATATACTTTAATAATATACTTTAATAATATACTTAATAATATACTTTAATAATATACTTTAATAATATACTTTAATAATATACTTTAATAATATACTTAATAATATACTTAATAATATACTTTAATAATATACTTTAATAATATACTTTAATAATATAATTTAATAATATACTTTAATATACTTAATAATATACTTAATAATATAGTTTAATAATATAGTTTAATAATACACTTAATAATATACTTTAATAATATAGTTTAATAATATACTTTAATAATATAGTTTAATAATATACTTTAATAATATACTTTAATAATATACTTGAATAATATACTTTAATAATATAGTTTAATAATATACTTTAATAATATACTTTAATAATATAGTTGAATAATATACTTTAATAATATACTTTAATAATATACTTTAATAATATAGTTAATAATATAGTTTAATAATATACTTTAATAATATACTTAATAATATACTTAATAATATACTTTAATAATATACTTTAAAAATATACTTAATAATATACTTAATAATATACTTTAATAATATACTTTAATAATATACTTTAATAATATACTTTAATAATATACTTTAATATACTTTAATATACTTAATAATATACTTAATAATATAGTTTAATAATATAGTTTAATAATATAGTTTAATAATATACTTAATAATATACTTTAATAATATAGTTTAATAATATAGTTTAATAATATACTTTAATAATATAGTTTAATAATATAGTTTATAATATACTTTAATAATATACTTTAATAATATAGTTGAATAATATAGTTTAATAATATACTTTAATAATATACTTTAATAATATAGTTGAATAATATACTTTAATAATATACTTTAATAATATAGTTAATAATATACTTTAATAATATACTTTAATAATATACTTAATAATATACTTAATAATATAGTTTAATAATATACTTAATAATATACTTTAATAATATACTTTAATAATATACTTTAATAATATACTTTAATAATATACTTTAATAATATAGTTTAATAATATACTTTAATAATATACTTTAATAATATACTTTAATAATATAGTTGAATAATATACTTTAATAATATACTTTAATAATATAGTTAATAATATAGTTTAATAATATACTTTAATAATATACTTAATAATATACTTAATAATATAGTTTAATAATATACTTTAATAATATACTTAATAATATAGTTGAATAATATCCTTTAATAATATCCTTTAATAATATACTTTAATAATATACTTAATAATATACTTTAATAATATACTTTAATAATATACTTTAATAATATACTTTAATAATATACTTAATAATATACTTTAATAATATACTTTAATAATATACTTTAATAATATAGTTTAATAATATACTTTAATAATATTCTTTAATAATATAGTTGAATAATATAGTTTAATAATGTACTTAATAATATAGTTTAATAATATACTTTATTAATATACTTAATAATATACTTAATAATATAGTTTAATAATATACTTAATAATATAGTTTAATAATATACTTTAATACTATAGTTTAATAATATACTTTAATAATATAGTTGAATAATATAGTTTAATAATATACTTTAATAATAATAATATACTTTAATAATATAGTTTAATAATATAGTTTAATAATATAGTTTAATAATATAGTTTAATAATATACTTAATAATATAGTTTAATAATATACTTTAATAATATAGTTTAATAATATACTTTAATAATATACTTTAATAATATACTTTAATAATATACTTTAATAATATACTTTAATAATATAGTTTAATAATATAGTTTAATAATATACTTTAATAATATAGTTTAATAATATACTTTAATACTATAGTTTAATAATATACTTTAATAATATACTTTAATAATATAGTTTATTAATATACTTTATTAATATACTTTAATAATATAGTTTAATAATATACTTAATAATATAATTTAATAATATACTTTAATAATATACTTTAATAATATACTTTAATAATATACTTTAATAATATACTTAATAAAATTATAGTTTAATAATATAGTTTAATAATATACTTAATAATATAGTTTCATAATATACTTTAATAATATACTTTAATAATATACTTTAAAAAATATACTTTAATAATATACTTAATAATATACTTAATAATATACTTTAATAATATACTTTAATAATATACTTAATAATATAGTTTAATAATATAGTTTAATAATATACTTTAATAATATACTTTAATAATATACTTAATAATATAGTTTAATAATATAGTTTAATAATATACTTAATAATATACTTAATAATATACTTAATAATATACTTTAATAATATACTTTAATAATATACTTTAATAATATACTTAATAATATACTTTAATAATATACTTTAATAATATACTTTAATAATATACTTAATAATATACTTAAAGGATCGGTTCGCCACTATTATATGGCCTTTGTCATGCTTTAGTATGATATCCGTTCATGAAAACAATAAAAATATTTACATTTGGCGAAACCGCTGCGGAGAACGAGTCATGTAATGAGCTGAGGCACGGTAATATCATTTCCTACAATACCCACAGTGCATTGCGCGACAGACAGACAGGCAGTGAGGCAGCCCCCAGCTGAAAGTTTCTCGTGTTGTTTAGAGTTGACTTGAAAGCGATAGAAGTAATAATAATAGCTAATATTTAGCGGTTGTAATAGTAACAGCAGTAGTGGTGGTATAGTAGTTAGTAGTCTCTGATAGTAAGTAGCGTAATAATAGTGATTTCGAACGTGCGCAGCGTCGGACTCGAAATTCCACTGGCTGGCTTTGTTTTTAGAAATCGTTATGAAGTACAGATGCAATCCCAGCTGTGTGAACCACTTTGGGTGTGCAGTGAACATTTCACCAACGCAGATATCTTCCAGTTCAACCGCAATCTAATGGAAGAATTGACGCGGAGCATCATCATCATCGAAGCAGAAGTTGCAGAACAGAGGTATGTCATTATTGTCATAATAAACTAAAGCTACAATGCTGTGTACAGTACACCAGACTCTGAATGAATGGCGATTGCATTACAGGAGGAGACCACATGCATTTCCTTTCAAAATACGTGGTTGTTGTTGTGATGTCTATAAATTAATTTGACATACCGAGTGTCTCTGATGCTTACAGCATTATAAAGATTTTGTTGCTGTTTGTAACTGGAACACCCTCCACATAAACGCCACCATTTTTCCCAGCTCTGGTCCATAGCCTCAGAGTAAGGCTATGGAACAGAGCTAAATTTTTCCATATCAAGCTGCAAACTACAAACCAAACATAAAAGCATTTAAAACCGGGAAAGCATCTGTATTTGCATTGGCTATTCAAAAATAGCAGATATACAAGCTCAGTGCGTCACTTGGAGTTGGTGCCGTGCTGCGAGCTTGTACATTTGCTATTTTTCAAATGTTTTGCTAAAATAAAAAACCTTATTGTTTACCATATTGTCTCATGATTGGTCAGAGGCCCATAATTGCATAATACTTTATTTGTTGCAGGAGCTGAGGTCTCGGTGGCTGTCTTCAACTCAAGAGATGAAGAAGTGGCTTTCAAGGAACTCCCAAGTATACAGTATATTATATAGATACAATTGACTTTGTATGTTGCTATTGAACACAATCTGGATTGATAAAAGAATGTGATCTCATTTTCAAATATTAGACATGTACTACTCCTAAGCCTTTACCAATATTGTTGTGCAAGTACAATTTTAATTCTGGACTTTTACTTGTAACAGAGTATTTTTATATAGCAATATTGATTAGATCCTTTTTCTTCTGGGATTCTTGCACACTGTCCGATTTTTGTAATCTGAGTAGGAGGACAAACTTTGCCTGTGTGGCCTTGTTTTTTAAACCTTATGTTACAGTACAATAAAACACATTCACTGACAAAGTCACACTTATTTCCATTGTGGTCTTGTTTGTATAAACAGACATGTGAATGATTTGTATCACGGTGGCCTTTGATGCAATATTGACAGTTTGAGCCTCAGAGTATTAGGAATTGGTCAAAATGTATAAATACAATAGGCCTACATGAGAAAAAATAAAACAAACTTGACATCAAATCAACTATCTTTTAATAGTACTGATTTACATAAATCTATAAAAACAGGGGTCTATGGTTGAACTGGAAAATAACAAACTACATGTACAATCATACAAGTGCATTAGTCAGAGGTCACTGAGGCAGGTGGTTCTGCATGATGACATGTCGCTGGAGCAGCTTCTGGCCAGGACAGGAGACGCACATGCTGTGGTGAGACAAGACAAGAGTCAGTAATGGTGAAAGCACTAAATGATTACTGGAATGGACGACTGAGTGTGTAGGCTATGTGCAGTATGTTTCATGTGATGTACACTTGGGTATTGGACTGTTAAGATTACCGACCAAATTAGTAGGTAGGCTACAACTATATCAAATATCAATGATAATAATAAGCAGACTTGGCAACCTGACTTGTAGAAAGTATTCACACAATCATGTTACCAAGATTGCCTTTTTTTACCTTTAGAAATATTGCATGAATCAGAGCCTGTCAGTCAAAAACACTGATCCATGCCTTTGTTTTTTCTGGGCTCGATTACTGCAATTCTGGACTGCAGAATACTGCCAAAGAAAACAACGGAATCTGTGACCTTCCAACCTACATGACTGCCTTCTATTTCAATGTTTTATGCCTTGCGTTTTTCTCTCCATTGCTCTGTAAAGCACTTTGAGCTGCATTGCATGTCATAAAAGGTGCTATACAAATAGTTTGTCATCAGTTTTATAGTATAGTTTGTTGCTTACTTTTGATAATGATCTTTTTTTCTTCTTTTGAGATATTACAAAAGGTTAAAAGTCAATTCGCTGTCATCTGTTGTGATTTACAGATACAATTCAATACTACAGTGTGAAACAGTGTGTGAGACACAGTAGGCCTATAGTATAAATGACAGTATATTTACGGGACTTTGGTTGACCACTGGTCTTTGTAAAAGCATATATAAATATGTGAACCTTTATTGAAAATGATATTCCCTCTAGTTTTCTAGGGGGTCAAACTAAATACAGCAAATACAGTAATGTGCTTTATGTATGAAGTTTGAGTTGAGTATGTATGGCTCACCATCAATCCATCAAAGACATCTTCAGCTTCATCAGCCTTCTGTAGTACCATCTGGGCTGACCTAAGTGAATGAATGGACACAGGTATAACACTTGAATGTTTACATTGCTAACCCTGAAACATACGAGCCCATGGCTAATACTGTACATTGCTTCAGATGGCATGCCATACATACAGTTTTGAATTGAATGAATGAATAGAAGATGTTTGGACCGAAAAGTTGTAGGCTGAAGCCGTGCCTATATCCTCTGACACTTATGTAAACAATACGGTGTGGCGACACACACACACACATATAAGCTGTAAATACATTGAACACTTACTTAAATCTGAATGTCCCTCTTGGTCCATCGGGCTTCGGTTGCAACTTCCAGTTTGAGGCATCCTGAACGCATGATGTCCCCACTTCTCAGTAAAACAGTCAACACTATCTGGGCTTTTCCTGGGCAGAAAAGTTTGTGTGTGCGACGTACTGGTTCAGGGAAAGCTACTAGCTACTATAGCTAGGTCGCTCCAGCAGGCATCAGTCCACCCACAGCAACTAGCAGTGTTGTCCCCGTCAATGCATTCCTTCCTCCGTATATTTCTGGTTCATAATATAACGACCCTAACGCAGATTCTGCCAATATGTATTTAAAATGATCTCGTCCAAAAACTCCCATGGAGTAGCCATACTGACTTGTTGTTGTGGAGTAGCCACAGCTCGTTGTTGTTGTGTAGGCGAGAGACCGTGTCCTTCGCGGCTAGGCTAGCTACGGCAACCCTACCTGTCCAGTCCCTTGTAGTTTCTGAGAGCCTACCGAGGGTCATCCACTTACGTCACTTTGGGACAAATACGTAAGTGGACGACAGCTTTGAAAGTGCGCCCACGGAGCTACAGACTACCAATGATAATACTCCGGGGTATTTTAGCATATATGCTAATGATAAAAAACACACAGATTAGGTTGAATAGTGGCGAAGTGGTCCTTTAATAATATACTTTAATAATATACTTTAATAATATACTTTAATATACTTAATAATATACTTAATAATATAGTTTAATAATATAGTTTAATAATATACTTAATAATATACTTTAATAATATAGTTTAATAATATACTTTAATAATATAGTTTAATAATATACTTAATAATATAGTTTAATAATATAGTTTAATAATATACTTAATAATATAGTTTAATAATATACTTTAATAATATACTTTAATAATATACTTTAATAATATACTTTAATAATATACTTTAATAATATACTTTAATAATATAGTTTAATAATATACTTAATAATATACTTTAATAATATAGTTTAATAATATACTTTAATAATATAGTTTAATAATATAGTTTAATAATATACTTTAATAATATACTTTAATAATATAGTTGAATACTATACTTTAATAATATACTTTAATAATATACTTAATAATATAGTTTAATAATATAGTTTAATAATATACTTAATAATATACTTAATAATATAGTTTAATAATATACTTTAATAATATACTTAATAATATAGTTTAATAATATAGTTTAATAATATACTTTAATAATATACTTTAATAATATAGTTAATAATATAGTTTAATAATATACTTTAATAATATACTTAATAATATACTTAATAATATAGTTTAATAATATACTTTAATAATATACTTTAATAATATACTTAATAATATAGTTTAATAATATACTTTAATAATATACTTTAATAATATACTTTAATAATATACTTTATACTATAGTTTAATAATATACTTTAATAATATAGTTTAATAATATACTTAATAATATAGTTTAATAATATACTTTAATAATATAGTTTAATAATATAGTTTAATAATATAGTTTAATAATATACTTTAATAATATACTTTAATAATATAGTTTAATAATATACTTAATAATATACTTTAATAATATACTTTAATAATATAGTTAATAATATAGTTTAATAATATAGTTTAATAATATACTTTAATAATATAGTTTAATAATATACTTAATAATATACTTAATAATATAGTTTAATAATATAGTTTAATAATATACTTAATAATATAGTTTAATAATATACTTTAATAATATACTTTAATAATATACTTTAATAATATAGTTTAATAATATACTTTAAAAAATATACTTTAATAATATACTTAATAATATACTTAATAATATACTTTAATAATATACTTTAATAATATACTTAATAATATAGTTTAATAATATAGTTTAATAATATACTTAATAATATAGTTTAATAATATAGTTTAATAATATAGTTTAATAATATACTTTAATAATATACTTTAATAATATAGTTTAATAATATAGTTTAATAATATACTTAATAATATACTTTAATAATATACTTTAATAATATACTTTAATAATATACTTTAATAATATACTTTAATAATATACTTTAATAATATACTTTAATATACTTAATAATATACTTAATAATATAGTTTAATAATATAGTTTAATAATACACTTAATAATATACTTTAATAATATAGTTTAATAATATACTTTAATAATATAGTTTAATAATATACTTTAATAATATACTTGAATAATATACTTTAATAATATAGTTTAATAATATAGTTTAATAATATACTTTAATAATATAGTTGAATAATATACTTTAATAATATACTTTAATAATATAGTTAATAATATAGTTTAATAATATAGTTGAATAATATACTTAATAATATACTTAATAATATACTTTAATAATATACTTTAATAATATACTTTAATAATATACTTAATAATATACTTAATAATATACTTTAATAATATACTTTAATAATATACTTTAATAATATACTTTAATAATATACTTTAATAATATACTTTAATATACTTTAATATACTTAATAATATACTTAATAATATAGTTTAATAATATAGTTTAATAATATAGTTTAATAATATACTTAATAATATACTTTAATAATATAGTTTAATAATATAGTTTAATAATATACTTTAATAATATACTTTAATAATATAGTTGAATAATATACTTTAATAATATACTTTAATAATATAGTTGAATAATATAGTTGAATAATATACTTTAATAATATACTTTAATAATATAGTTGAATAATATACTTTAATAATATACTTTAATAATATACTTTAATAATATAGTTAATAATATACTTTAATAATATACTTTAATAATATACTTAATAATATACTTAATAATATAGTTTAATAATATACTTTAATATTATACTTAATAATATACTTTAATAATATACTTTAATAATATACTTTAATAATATAGTTTAATAATATAGTTTAATAATATACTTCAATAATATACTTTAATAATATAGTTGAATAATATACTTTAATAATATACTTTAATAATATAGTTAATAATATAGTTTAATAATATACTTTAATAATATAGTTAATAATATACTTAATAATATAGTTTAATAATATAGTTTAATAATATACTTAATAATATAGTTGAATAATATCCTTTAATAATATCCTTTAATAATATACTTTAATAATATACTTAATAATATACTTTAATAATATACTTTAATAATATACTTTAATAATATACTTTAATAATATACTTTAATAATATAGTTTAATAATATACTTTAATAATATACTTTAATAATATAGTTGAATAATATAGTTTAATAATATACTTAATAATATAGTTTAATAATATACTTTATTAATATACTTAATAATATACTTAATAATATAGTTTAATAATATACTTAATAATATAGGTTAATAATATACTTTAATACTATAGTTTAATAATATACTTTAATAATATAGTTTAATAATATAGTTGAATAATATAGTTTAATAATATACTTTAATAATAATAATATACTTTAAAAATATACTTTAATAATATAGTTTAATAATATAGTTTAATAATATACTTAATAATATAGTTTAATAATATAGTTTAATAATATAGTTTAATAATATAGTTTAATAATATAGTTTAATAATATACTTTAATAATATACTTTAATAATATAGTTTAATAATATACTTTAATAATATAGTTTAATAATATACTTTAATAATATAGTTTAATAATATACTTTAATAATATAGTTTAATAATATACTTTAATACTATAGTTTAATAATATAGTTTAATAATATACTTTAATAATATACTTTAATAATATAGTTTATTAATATACTTTATTAATATACTTTAATAATATAGTTTAATAATATACTTTAATAATATAGTTTAATAATATACTTTAATAATATACTTTAATAATATACTTTAATAATATAGTTTAATAATATACTTAATAATATAGTTTAATAATATAGTTTAATAATATACTTAATAATATAGTTTAATAATATAGTTTAATAATATAGTTTAATAATATACTTTAATAATATACTTTAATAATATAGTTTAATGATATACTTTAATAATATACTTTAATAATATAGTTTAATAATATACTTTAATAATATAGTTTAATAATATACTTTAATAATATAGTTTAATAATATACTTTAATAATATAGTTTAATAATATACTTTAATACTATAGTTTAATAATATAGTTTATTAATATACTTTATTAATATACTTTAATAATATAGTTTAATAATATACTTAATAATATAGTTTAATAATATACTTTAATAATATAGTTTAATAATATACTTTAATAATATACTTTAATAATATACTTTAATAATATAGTTTAATAATATACTTAATAATATAGTTTAATAATATACTTAATAATATAGTTTAATAATATACTTTAATAATATACTTTAATAATATACTTTAATAATATACTTTAAAAAATATACTTTAATAATATACTTAATAATATACTTTATAATATACTTTAATAATATACTTTAATAATATACTTAATAATATAGTTTAATAATATAGTTTAATAATATAGTTTAATAATATAGTTTAATAATATAGTTTAATAATATACTTAATAATATAGTTTAATAATATACTTAATAATATACTTAATAATATACTTTAATAATATACTTTAATAATATACTTTAATAATATACTTAATAATATACTTTAATAATATACTTTAATAATATACTTTAATAATATACTTAATAATATACTTAATAATATACTTTAATAATATACTTTAATAATATACTTTAATAATATACTTTAATAATATACTTTAATATACTTAATAATATACTTAATAATATAGTTTAATAATATAGTTTAATAATATACTTAATAATATACTTTAATAATATACTTTAATAATATACTTTAATAATATACTTTAATAATATACTTGAATAATATACTTTAATAATATACTTTAATAATATACTTTAATAATATACTTTAATAATATAGTTGAATAATATACTTTAATAATATACTTTAATAATATACTTTAATAATATAGTTAATAATATAGTTTAATAATATACTTTAATAATATACTTAATAATATACTTAATAATATAGTTTAAAAATATAGTTTAATAATATAGTTTAATAATATACTTAATAATATAGTTTAATAATATAGTTTAATAATATAGTTTAATAATATACTTTAATAATATACTTTAATAATATACTTGAATAATATACTTTAATAATATAGTTTAATAATATAGTTTAATAATATACTTTAATAATATACTTTAATAATATAGTTGAATAATATACTTTAATAATATACTTTAATAATATACTTTAATAATATAGTTAATAATATAGTTTAATAATATACTTTAATAATATACTTAATAATATACTTAATAATATAGTTTAATAATATAGTTTAATAATATACTTTAATAATATACTTAATAATATACTTTAATAATATACTTTAATAATATACTTTAATAATATACTTTAATAATATACTTTAATAATATAGTTGAATAATATACTTTAATAATATACTTTAATAATATACTTTAATAATATAGTTAATAATATAGTTTAATAATATACTTTAATAATATACTTAATAATATACTTAATAATATAGTTTAATAATATACTTTAATAATATACTTAATAATATAGTTGAATAATATCCTTTAATAATATCCTTTAATAATATAGTTGAATAATATACTTTAATAATATACTTTAATAATATACTTTAATAATATACTTTAATAATATACTTAATAATATAGTTTAATAATATACTTTAATAATATACTTTAATAATATACTTAATAATATACTTAATAATATACTTTAATAATATACTTTAATAATATACTTTAATAATATACTTAATAATATACTTTAATAATATACTTTAATAATATACTTTAATAATATACTTAATAATATACTTAATAATATACTTTAATAATATACTTTAATAATATACTTAATAATATACTTTAATAATATACTTTAATAATATACTTTAATAATATACTTAATAATATACTTAATAATATACTTTAATAATATACTTTAATAATATACTTTAATAATATACTTTAATAATATACTTTAATAATATACTTTAATAATATAGTTGAATAATATACTTTAATAATATACTTTAATAATATACTTTAATAATATAGTTAATAATATAGTTTAATAATATACTTTAATAATATACTTAATAATATACTTAATAATATAGTTTAAAAATATAGTTTAATAATATAGTTTAATAATATACTTAATAATATAGTTTAATAATATAGTTTAATAATATAGTTTAATACTTTAATAATATAGTTTAATAGTTTAATACTTTAATAATATACTTAATAATATACTTAATAATATAGTTTAAAAATATACTTTAATAATATACTTTAATAATATAGTTGAATAATATAGTTGAATAATATAGTTGAATAATATACTTTAATAATATACTTAATAATATACTTAATAATATAGTTTAATAATATACTTTAATAATATACTTTAATAATATACTTAATAATATACTTAATAATATAGTTTAATAATATACTTTAATAATATACTTTAATAATATAGTTGAATAATATAGTTTAATAATATAGTTTAATAATATACTTTAATAATATAGTTTAATAATATAGTTTAATAATATAGTTGAATAATATAGTTTAATAATATACTTTAATAATATACTTTAATAATATACTTTAATAATATAGTTGAATAATATACTTTAATAATATACTTAATAATATACTTAATAATATAGTTTAATAATATACTTTAATAATATACTTAATAATATACTTAATAATATAGTTTAATAATATACTTTAATAATATACTTTAATAATATAGTTGAATAATATAGTTTAATAATATACTTTAATAATATACTTTAATAATATAGTTGAATAATATAGTTTAATAATATAGTTGAATAATATAGTTTAATAATATAGTTTAATAATATAGTTTAATAATTTTGTTGAATAATATAGTTTAATAATATAGTTGAATAATATAGTTTAATAATATAGTTTAATAATATACTTTAATAATATACTTTAATAATATAGTTTAATAATATACTTTAATAATATAGTTTAATAATATACTTAATAATATAGTTTAATAATATAGTTTAATAATATAGTTTAATAATATAGTTTAATAATATAGTTTAATAATATACTTTAATAATATAGTTGAATAATATAGTTTAATAATATACTTTAATAATATAGTTTAATAATATAGTTTAATAATATACTTAATAATATAGTTTAATAATATAGTTTAATAATATACTTAATAATATACTTAATAATATAGTTTAATAATATAGTTTAATAATATACTTTAATAATATACTTAATAATATAGTTTAATAATATACTTTAATAATATACTTTAATAATATACTTTAATAATATACTTTAATAATATACTTTAATAATATACTTTAATAATATAGTTTAATAATATAGTTTAATAATATACTTAATAATATACTTTAATAATATACTTTAATAATATACTTTAAAAATATACTTTAATAATATAGTTTATTAATATACTTTATTAATATACTTTAATAATATAGTTTAATAATATACTTAATAATATACTTTAATAATATACTTTAATAATATACTTAATAATATAGTTTAATAATATACTTTAATAATATACTTTAATAATATACTTTAATAATATACTTAATAATATAGTTTAATAATATAGTTTAATAATATAGTTTAATAATATAGTTTAATAATATAGTTTAATAATATAGTTTAATAATATAGTTTAATAATATAGTTTAATAATATACTTTAATAATATACTTAATAATATACTTTAATAATATACTTTAATAATATACTTTAATAATATACTTTAATAATATACTTTAATAATATACTTTAATAATATACTTTAATAATATAGTTTAATAATATACTTAATAATATACTTTAATAATATACTTTAATAATATACTTTAAAAATATACTTTAATAATATAGTTTATTAATATACTTTATTAATATACTTTAATAATATAGTTTAATAATATACTTAATAATATACTTTAATAATATACTTTAATAATATACTTAATAATATAGTTTAATAATATACTTTAATAATATACTTTAATAATATACTTAATAATATAGTTTAATAATTTAGTTTAATAATATAGTTTAATAATATAGTTTAATAATATACTTTAATAATATACTTAAATAATATACTTTAATAATATACTTTAATAATATACTTAATAATATACTTTAATAATATAGTTTAATAATATACTTAATAATATACTTTAATAATATAGTTTAATAATATAGTTTAATAATATAGTTTAATAATATAGTTTAATAATATACTTTAATAATATACTTTAATAATATACTTTAATAATATAGTTGAATAATATAGTTTAATAATATACTTTAATAATATACTTTAATAATATAGTTTAATAATATACTTAATAATATAGTTTAATAATATACTTAATAATATACTTAATAATATAGTTTAATAATATACTTTAATAATATACTTTAATAATATACTTTAATAATATACTTTAATAATATAGTTTAATAATATACTTTAATAATATAGTTTAATAATATAGTTTAATAATATACTTAATAATATACTTTAATAATATAGTTTAATAATATAGTTTAATAATATAGTTTAATAATATAGTTTAATAATATAGTTTAATAATATACTTTAATAATATACTTTAATAATATAGTTGAATAATATACTTTAATAATATACTTTAATAATATACTTTAATAATATACTTAATAATATAGTTTAATAATATAGTTTAATAATATACTTAATAATATACTTAATAATATAGTTTAATAATATAGTTTAATAATATAGTTTAATAATATACTTAATAATATAGTTTAATAATATAGTTTAATAATATACTTTAATAATATACTTTAATAATATAGTTAATAATATACTTTAATAATATACTTTAATAATATACTTTAATAATATACTTTAATAATATACTTTAATAATATACTTTAATAATATACTTAATACTATAGTTTAATAATATACTTTAATAATATAGTTTAATAACATACTTAATAATATAGTTTAATAATATACTTTAATAATATAGTTTAATAATATACTTTAATAATATAGTTTAATAATATACTTAATAATATAGTTTAATAATATAGTTTAATAATATACTTTAATAATATAGTTTAATAATATAGTTTAATAATATACTTTAATAATATACTTTAATAATATACTTTAATAATATACTTTATACTATAGTTTAATAATATAGTTTAATAATATACTTTAATAATATAGTTTAATAATATACTTAATAATATAGTTTAATAATATACTTTAATAATATACTTTAATAATATACTTTAATAATATACTTTAATAATATACTTAATAATATAGTTTAATAATATACTTTAATAATATAGTTTAATAATATAGTTTAATAATATAGTTTAATAATATACTTTAATAATATACTTTAATAATATAGTTTAATAATATACTTTAATAATATAGTTTAATAATATACTTTAATAATATACTTTAATAATGTACTTTAATAATATACTTTAATAATATACTTTAATAATATACTTTAAAAAATATACTTTAATAATATACTTAATAATATACTTAATAATATACTTTAATAATATACTTTAATAATATACTTAATAATATAGTTTAATAATATAGTTTAATAATATACTTAATAATATAGTTTAATAATATACTTTAATAATATAGTTTAATAATATAGTTTAATAATATACTTGAATAATATACTTTAATAATATACTTTAATAATATACTTTAATAATATACTTAATAATATACTTAATAATATACTTTAATAATATACTTTAATAATATACTTAATAATATAGTTTAATAATATAGTTTAATAATATACTTAATAATATAGTTTAATAATATACTTTAATAATATAGTTTAATAATATAGTTTAATAATATAGTTGAATAATATAGTTTAATAATATACTTGAATAATATACTTTAATAATATACTTTAATAATATAGTTTAATAATATACTTTATAATATACTTTAATAATATACTTTAATAATATACTTTAATAATATAGTTTAATAATATAGTGTATTAATATACTTTATTAATATACTTTAATAATATAGTTTAATAATATACTTAATAATATAGTTTAATAATATACTTTAATAATATACTTTAATAATATACTTAATAATATAGTTTAATAATATAGTTTAATAATATACTTTAATAATATAGTTTAATAATATACTTAATAATATAGTTTAATAATATACTTAATAATATACTTAATAATATACTTAAAAATATACTTAATAATATACTTTAATAATATACTTTAATAATATACTTTAATAATATACTTAATAATATACTTTAATAATATACTTTAATAATATACTTTAATAATATACTTTAATAATATACTTAATAATATACTTAATAATATACTTTAATAATATACTTTAATAATATACTTTAATAATATAATTTAATAATATACTTTAATATACTTAATAATATACTTAATAATATAGTTTAATAATATAGTTTAATAATACACTTAATAATATACTTTAATAATATAGTTTAATAATATACTTTAATAATATAGTTTAATAATATACTTTAATAATATACTTTAATAATATACTTGAATAATATACTTTAATAATATAGTTTAATAATATACTTTAATAATATACTTTAATAATATAGTTGAATAATATACTTTAATAATATACTTTAATAATATACTTTAATAATATAGTTAATAATATAGTTTAATAATATACTTTAATAATATACTTAATAATATACTTAATAATATACTTTAATAATATACTTTAAAAATATACTTAATAATATACTTAATAATATACTTTAATAATATACTTTAATAATATACTTTAATAATATACTTTAATAATATACTTTAATATACTTTAATATACTTAATAATATACTTAATAATATAGTTTAATAATATAGTTTAATAATATAGTTTAATAATATACTTAATAATATACTTTAATAATATAGTTTAATAATATAGTTTAATAATATACTTTAATAATATAGTTTAATAATATAGTTTATAATATACTTTAATAATATACTTTAATAATATAGTTGAATAATATAGTTTAATAATATACTTTAATAATATACTTTAATAATATAGTTGAATAATATACTTTAATAATATACTTTAATAATATAGTTAATAATATACTTTAATAATATACTTTAATAATATACTTAATAATATACTTAATAATATAGTTTAATAATATACTTAATAATATACTTTAATAATATACTTTAATAATATACTTTAATAATATACTTTAATAATATACTTTAATAATATAGTTTAATAATATACTTTAATAATATACTTTAATAATATACTTTAATAATATAGTTGAATAATATACTTTAATAATATACTTTAATAATATAGTTAATAATATAGTTTAATAATATACTTTAATAATATACTTAATAATATACTTAATAATATAGTTTAATAATATACTTTAATAATATACTTAATAATATAGTTGAATAATATCCTTTAATAATATCCTTTAATAATATACTTTAATAATATACTTAATAATATACTTTAATAATATACTTTAATAATATACTTTAATAATATACTTTAATAATATACTTAATAATATACTTTAATAATATACTTTAATAATATACTTTAATAATATAGTTTAATAATATACTTTAATAATATTCTTTAATAATATAGTTGAATAATATAGTTTAATAATGTACTTAATAATATAGTTTAATAATATACTTTATTAATATACTTAATAATATACTTAATAATATAGTTTAATAATATACTTAATAATATAGTTTAATAATATACTTTAATACTATAGTTTAATAATATACTTTAATAATATAGTTGAATAATATAGTTTAATAATATACTTTAATAATAATAATATACTTTAAAAATATACTTTAATAATATAGTTTAATAATATAGTTTAATAATATAGTTTAATAATATACTTAATAATATAGTTTAATAATATACTTTAATAATATAGTTTAATAATATACTTTAATAATATACTTTAATAATATACTTTAATAATATACTTTAATAATATACTTTAATAATATAGTTTAATAATATAGTTTAATAATATACTTTAATAATATAGTTTAATAATATACTTTAATACTATAGTTTAATAATATACTTTAATAATATACTTTAATAATATAGTTTATTAATATACTTTATTAATATACTTTAATAATATAGTTTAATAATATACTTAATAATATAGTTTAATAATATACTTTAATAATATACTTTAATAATATACTTTAATAATATACTTTAATAATATACTTTAATAATATACTTAATAAAATTATAGTTTAATAATATAGTTTAATAATATACTTAATAATATAGTTTCATAATATACTTTAATAATATACTTTAATAATATACTTTAAAAAATATACTTTAATAATATACTTAATAATATACTTAATAATATACTTTAATAATATACTTTAATAATATACTTAATAATATAGTTTAATAATATAGTTTAATAATATACTTTAATAATATACTTTAATAATATACTTAATAATATAGTTTAATAATATAGTTTAATAATATACTTAATAATATACTTAATAATATACTTAATAATATACTTTAATAATATACTTTAATAATATACTTTAATAATATACTTAATAATATACTTTAATAATATACTTTAATAATATACTTTAATAATATACTTAATAATATACTTAATAATATACTTTAATAATATACTTTAATAATATACTTTAATATACTTAATAATATACTTAATAATATAGTTTAATAATATAGTTTAATAATATACTTAATAATATACTTTAATAATATAGTTTAATAATATACTTTAATAATATAGTTTAATAATATACTTAATAATATAGTTTAATAATATAGTTTAATAATATACTTAATAATATAGTTTAATAATATACTTTAATAATATACTTTAATAATATACTTTAATAATATACTTTAATAATATACTTTAATAATATACTTTAATAATATAGTTTAATAATATACTTAATAATATACTTTAATAATATAGTTTAATAATATACTTTAATAATATAGTTTAATAATATAGTTTAATAATATACTTTAATAATATACTTTAATAATATAGTTGAATACTATACTTTAATAATATACTTTAATAATATACTTAATAATATAGTTTAATAATATAGTTTAATAATATACTTAATAATATACTTAATAATATAGTTTAATAATATACTTTAATAATATACTTAATAATATAGTTTAATAATATAGTTTAATAATATACTTTAATAATATACTTTAATAATATAGTTAATAATATAGTTTAATAATATACTTTAATAATATACTTAATAATATACTTAATAATATAGTTTAATAATATACTTTAATAATATACTTTAATAATATACTTAATAATATAGTTTAATAATATACTTTAATAATATACTTTAATAATATACTTTAATAATATACTTTATACTATAGTTTAATAATATACTTTAATAATATAGTTTAATAATATACTTAATAATATAGTTTAATAATATACTTTAATAATATAGTTTAATAATATAGTTTAATAATATAGTTTAATAATATACTTTAATAATATACTTTAATAATATAGTTTAATAATATACTTAATAATATACTTTAATAATATACTTTAATAATATAGTTAATAATATAGTTTAATAATATAGTTTAATAATATACTTTAATAATATAGTTTAATAATATACTTAATAATATACTTAATAATATAGTTTAATAATATAGTTTAATAATATACTTAATAATATAGTTTAATAATATACTTTAATAATATACTTTAATAATATACTTTAATAATATAGTTTAATAATATACTTTAAAAAATATACTTTAATAATATACTTAATAATATCTTAATAATATACTTTAATAATATACTTTAATAATATACTTAATAATATAGTTTAATAATATAGTTTAATAATATACTTAATAATATAGTTTAATAATATAGTTTAATAATATAGTTTAATAATATACTTTAATAATATACTTTAATAATATAGTTTAATAATATAGTTTAATAATATACTTAATAATATACTTTAATAATATACTTTAATAATATACTTTAATAATATACTTTAATAATATACTTTAATAATATACTTTAATAATATACTTTAATATACTTAATAATATACTTAATAATATAGTTTAATAATATAGTTTAATAATACACTTAATAATATACTTTAATAATATAGTTTAATAATATACTTTAATAATATAGTTTAATAATATACTTTAATAATATACTTGAATAATATACTTTAATAATATAGTTTAATAATATAGTTTAATAATATACTTTAATAATATAGTTGAATAATATACTTTAATAATATACTTTAATAATATAGTTAATAATATAGTTTAATAATATAGTTGAATAATATACTTAATAATATACTTAATAATATACTTTAATAATATACTTTAATAATATACTTTAATAATATACTTAATAATATACTTAATAATATACTTTAATAATATACTTTAATAATATACTTTAATAATATACTTTAATAATATACTTTAATAATATACTTTAATATTCTTTAATATACTTAATAATATACTTAATAATATAGTTTAATAATATAGTTTAATAATATAGTTTAATAATATACTTAATAATATACTTTAATAATATAGTTTAATAATATAGTTTAATAATATACTTTAATAATATACTTTAATAATATAGTTGAATAATATACTTTAATAATATACTTTAATAATATAGTTGAATAATATAGTTGAATAATATACTTTAATAATATACTTTAATAATATAGTTGAATAATATACTTTAATAATATACTTTAATAATATACTTTAATAATATAGTTAATAATATACTTTAATAATATACTTTAATAATATACTTAATAATATACTTAATAATATAGTTTAATAATATACTTTAATATTATACTTAATAATATACTTTAATAATATACTTTAATAATATACTTTAATAATATAGTTTAATAATATAGTTTAATAATATACTTCAATAATATACTTTAATAATATAGTTGAATAATATACTTTAATAATATACTTTAATAATATAGTTAATAATATAGTTTAATAATATACTTTAATAATATAGTTAATAATATACTTAATAATATAGTTTAATAATATAGTTTAATAATATACTTAATAATATAGTTGAATAATATCCTTTAATAATATCCTTTAATAATATACTTTAATAATATACTTAATAATATACTTTAATAATATACTTTAATAATATAGTTTAATAATATAGTTTAATAATATAGTTTAATAATATAGTTTAATAATATACTTTAATAATATACTTTAATAATATAGTTGAATAATATAGTTTAATAATATACTTAATAATATAGTTTAATAATATACTTTATTAATATACTTAATAATATACTTAATAATATAGTTTAATAATATACTTAATAATATAGGTTAATAATATACTTTAATACTATAGTTTAATAATATACTTTAATAATATAGTTTAATAATATAGTTGAATAATATAGTTTAATAATATACTTTAATAATAATAATATACTTTAAAAATATACTTTAATAATATAGTTTAATAATATAGTTTAATAATATACTTAATAATATAGTTTAATAATATAGTTTAATAATATAGTTTAATAATATAGTTTAATAATATAGTTTAATAATATACTTTAATAATATACTTTAATAATATAGTTTAATAATATACTTTAATAATATAGTTTAATAATATACTTTAATAATATAGTTTAATAATATACTTTAATAATATAGTTTAATAATATACTTTAATACTATAGTTTAATAATATAGTTTAATAATATACTTTAATAATATACTTTAATAATATAGTTTATTAATATACTTTATTAATATACTTTAATAATATAGTTTAATAATATACTTTAATAATATAGTTTAATAATATACTTTAATAATATACTTTAATAATATACTTTAATAATATAGTTTAATAATATACTTAATAATATAGTTTAATAATATAGTTTAATAATATACTTAATAATATAGTTTAATAATATAGTTTAATAATATAGTTTAATAATATACTTTAATAATATACTTTAATAATATAGTTTAATGATATACTTTAATAATATACTTTAATAATATAGTTTAATAATATACTTTAATAATATAGTTTAATAATATACTTTAATAATATAGTTTAATAATATACTTTAATAATATAGTTTAATAATATACTTTAATACTATAGTTTAATAATATAGTTTATTAATATACTTTATTAATATACTTTAATAATATAGTTTAATAATATACTTAATAATATAGTTTAATAATATACTTTAATAATATAGTTTAATAATATACTTTAATAATATACTTTAATAATATACTTTAATAATATAGTTTAATAATATACTTAATAATATAGTTTAATAATATACTTAATAATATAGTTTAATAATATACTTTAATAATATACTTTAATAATATACTTTAATAATATACTTTAAAAAATATACTTTAATAATATACTTAATAATATACTTTATAATATACTTTAATAATATACTTTAATAATATACTTAATAATATAGTTTAATAATATAGTTTAATAATATAGTTTAATAATATAGTTTAATAATATAGTTTAATAATATACTTAATAATATAGTTTAATAATATACTTAATAATATACTTAATAATATACTTTAATAATATACTTTAATAATATACTTTAATAATATACTTAATAATATACTTTAATAATATACTTTAATAATATACTTTAATAATATACTTAATAATATACTTAATAATATACTTTAATAATATACTTTAATAATATACTTTAATAATATACTTTAATAATATACTTTAATAATATACTTTAATATACTTAATAATATACTTAATAATATAGTTTAATAATATAGTTTAATAATATACTTAATAATATACTTTAATAATATACTTTAATAATATACTTTAATAATATACTTTAATAATATACTTGAATAATATACTTTAATAATATACTTTAATAATATACTTTAATAATATACTTTAATAATATAGTTGAATAATATACTTTAATAATATACTTTAATAATATACTTTAATAATATAGTTAATAATATAGTTTAATAATATACTTTAATAATATACTTAATAATATACTTAATAATATAGTTTAAAAATATAGTTTAATAATATAGTTTAATAATATACTTAATAATATAGTTTAATAATATAGTTTAATAATATAGTTTAATAATATACTTTAATAATATACTTTAATAATATACTTGAATAATATACTTTAATAATATAGTTTAATAATATAGTTTAATAATATACTTTAATAATATACTTTAATAATATAGTTGAATAATATACTTTAATAATATACTTTAATAATATACTTTAATAATATAGTTAATAATATAGTTTAATAATATACTTTAATAATATACTTAATAATATACTTAATAATATAGTTTAATAATATAGTTTAATAATATACTTTAATAATATACTTTAATAATATAGTTAATAATATAGTTTAATAATATACTTTAATAATATACTTAATAATATACTTAATAATATAGTTTAAAAATATAGTTTAATAATATAGTTTAATAATATACTTAATAATATAGTTTAATAATATAGTTTAATAATATAGTTTAATAATATACTTTAATAATATACTTTAATAATATACTTGAATAATATACTTTAATAATATAGTTTAATAATATAGTTTAATAATATACTTTAATAATATACTTTAATAATATAGTTGAATAATATACTTTAATAATATACTTTAATAATATACTTTAATAATATAGTTAATAATATAGTTTAATAATATACTTTAATAATATACTTAATAATATACTTAATAATATAGTTTAATAATATACTTTAATAATATACTTAATAATATAGTTGAATAATATCCTTTAATAATATCCTTTAATAATATAGTTGAATAATATACTTTAATAATATACTTTAATAATATACTTTAATAATATACTTTAATAATATACTTAATAATATAGTTTAATAATATACTTTAATAATATACTTTAATAATATACTTAATAATATACTTAATAATATACTTTAATAATATACTTTAATAATATACTTTAATAATATACTTAATAATATACTTTAATAATATACTTTAATAATATACTTTAATAATATACTTAATAATATACTTAATAATATACTTTAATAATATACTTTAATAATATACTTAATAATATACTTTAATAATATACTTTAATAATATACTTTAATAATATACTTAATAATATACTTAATAATATACTTTAATAATATACTTTAATAATATACTTTAATAATATACTTTAATAATATACTTTAATAATATACTTTAATAATATACTTTAATAATATAGTTGAATAATATACTTTAATAATATACTTTAATAATATACTTTAATAATATAGTTAATAATATAGTTTAATAATATACTTTAATAATATACTTAATAATATACTTAATAATATAGTTTAAAAATATAGTTTAATAATATAGTTTAATAATATACTTAATAATATAGTTTAATAATATAGTTTAATAATATAGTTTAATACTTTAATAATATAGTTTAATAGTTTAATACTTTAATAATATACTTAATAATATACTTAATAATATAGTTTAAAAATATACTTTAATAATATACTTTAATAATATAGTTGAATAATATAGTTGAATAATATAGTTGAATAATATACTTTAATAATATACTTAATAATATACTTAATAATATAGTTTAATAATATACTTTAATAATATACTTTAATAATATACTTAATAATATACTTAATAATATAGTTTAATAATATACTTTAATAATATACTTTAATAATATAGTTGAATAATATAGTTTAATAATATAGTTTAATAATATACTTTAATAATATAGTTTAATAATATAGTTTAATAATATAGTTGAATAATATAGTTTAATAATATACTTTAATAATATACTTTAATAATATACTTTAATAATATAGTTGAATAATATACTTTAATAATATACTTAATAATATACTTAATAATATAGTTTAATAATATACTTTAATAATATACTTAATAATATACTTAATAATATAGTTTAATAATATACTTTAATAATATACTTTAATAATATAGTTGAATAATATAGTTTAATAATATACTTTAATAATATACTTTAATAATATAGTTGAATAATATAGTTTAATAATATAGTTGAATAATATAGTTTAATAATATAGTTTAATAATATAGTTTAATAATTTTGTTGAATAATATAGTTTAATAATATAGTTGAATAATATAGTTTAATAATATAGTTTAATAATATACTTTAATAATATACTTTAATAATATAGTTTAATAATATACTTTAATAATATAGTTTAATAATATACTTAATAATATAGTTTAATAATATAGTTTAATAATATAGTTTAATAATATAGTTTAATAATATAGTTTAATAATATACTTTAATAATATAGTTGAATAATATAGTTTAATAATATACTTTAATAATATAGTTTAATAATATAGTTTAATAATATACTTAATAATATAGTTTAATAATATAGTTTAATAATATACTTAATAATATACTTAATAATATAGTTTAATAATATAGTTTAATAATATACTTTAATAATATACTTAATAATATAGTTTAATAATATACTTTAATAATATACTTTAATAATATACTTTAATAATATACTTTAATAATATACTTTAATAATATACTTTAATAATATAGTTTAATAATATAGTTTAATAATATACTTAATAATATACTTTAATAATATACTTTAATAATATACTTTAAAAATATACTTTAATAATATAGTTTATTAATATACTTTATTAATATACTTTAATAATATAGTTTAATAATATACTTAATAATATACTTTAATAATATACTTTAATAATATACTTAATAATATAGTTTAATAATATACTTTAATAATATACTTTAATAATATACTTTAATAATATACTTAATAATATAGTTTAATAATATAGTTTAATAATATAGTTTAATAATATAGTTTAATAATATAGTTTAATAATATAGTTTAATAATATAGTTTAATAATATAGTTTAATAATATACTTTAATAATATACTTAATAATATACTTTAATAATATACTTTAATAATATACTTTAATAATATACTTTAATAATATACTTTAATAATATACTTTAATAATATAGTTTAATAATATACTTAATAATATACTTTAATAATATACTTTAATAATATACTTTAAAAATATACTTTAATAATATAGTTTATTAATATACTTTATTAATATACTTTAATAATATAGTTTAATAATATACTTAATAATATACTTTAATAATATACTTTAATAATATACTTAATAATATAGTTTAATAATATACTTTAATAATATACTTTAATAATATACTTAATAATATAGTTTAATAATATAGTTTAATAATATACTTTAATAATATACTTTAATAATATAGTTTAATAATATAGTTTAATAATATACTTTAATAATATACTTTAATAATATACTTTAATAATATACTTTATACTATAGTTTAATAATATAGTTTAATAATATACTTTAATAATATACTTTAATAATATACTTAATAATATAGTTTAATAATATACTTTAATAATATACTTTAATAATATAGTTTAATAATATAGTTTAATAATATACTTTAATAATATACTTTAATAATATACTTTATACTATAGTTTAATAATATAGTTTAATAATATACTTTAATAATATACTTTAATAATATACTTTATACTATAGTTTAATAATATAGTTTAATTATATACTTTAATAATATACTTTAATAATATACTTAATAATATACTTTAATAATATACTTTAATAATATACTTAATAATATAGTTTAATAATATAGTTTAATAATATACTTTAATAATATACTTTAATAATATAGTTTAATAATATAGTTTAATAATATACTTTAATAATATACTTTAATAATATACTTTAATAATATACTTTATACTATAGTTTAATAATATAGTTTAATAATATACTTTAATAATATACTTTAATAATATACTTAATAATATACTTTAATAATATACTTTAATAATATACTTTAATAATATAGTTGAATAATATACTTTAATAATATACTTTAATAATATACTTAATAATATAGTTTAATAATATAGTTTAATAATATACTTAATAATATACTTAATAATATAGTTTAATAATATAGTTTAATAATATAGTTTAATAATATACTTAATAATATAGTTTAATAATATACTTTAATAATATACTTTAATAATATACTTTAATAATATACTTTAATAATATAGTTTAATAATATAGTTTAATAATATACTTAATAATATACTTTAATAATATACTTTAATAATATACTTTAAAAATATACTTTAATAATATACTTTAATAATATACTTTAAAAATATACTTTAATAATATACTTAATAATATACTTTAATAATATAGTTTAATAATATACTTAATAATATAGTTTAATAATATACTTTAATAATATACTTGAATAATATACTTTAATAATATACTTTAATAATATACTTTAATAATATACTTGAATAATATACTTTAATAATATACTTTAATAATATACTTAATAATATAGTTTAATAATATACTTTAATAATATACTTAATAATATACTTAATAATATAGTTTAAAAATATACTTTAATAATATACTTTAATAATATAGTTGAATAATATAGTTGAATAATATACTTTAATAATATACTTAATAATATACTTAATAATATAGTTTAATAATATACTTTAATAATATACTTTAATAATATACTTTAATAATATACTTTAATAATATACTTAATAATATACTTAATAATATAGTTTAATAATATACTTTAATAATATACTTTAATAATATAGTTGAATAATATAGTTTAATAATATAGTTTAATAATATACTTTAATAATATAGTTTAATAATATAGTTTAATAATATAGTTGAATAATATAGTTTAATAATATACTTTAATAATATACTTTAATAATATACTTTAATAATATAGTTGAATAATATACTTTAATAATATACTTAATAATATACTTAATAATATAGTTTAATAATATACTTTAATAATATACTTTAATAATATACTTAATAATATACTTAATAATATAGTTTAATAATATAGTTTAATAATATACTTTAATAATATAGTTGAATAATATAGTTTAATAATATAGTTTAATAATATACTTTAATAATATAGTTTAATAATATAGTTTAATAATATAGTTGAATAATATAGTTTAATAATATACTTTAATAATATACTTTAATAATATACTTTAATAATATAGTTTAATAATATACTTTAATAATATAGTTTAATAATATACTTAATAATATAGTTTAATAATATAGTTTAATAATATAGTTTAATAATATAGTTTAATAATATAGTTTAATAATATACTTTAATAATATACTTTAATAATATAGTTTAATAATATACTTTAATAATATACTTTAATAATATACTTTAATAATATAGTTTAATAATATACTTAATAATATAGTTTAATAATATAGTTTAATAATATACTTAATAATATACTTAATAATATAGTTTAATAATATAGTTTAATAATATACTTTAATAATATACTTAATAATATAGTTTAATAATATACTTTAATAATATACTTTAATAATATACTTTAATAATATACTTTAATAATATACTTTAATAATATAGTTTAATAATATACTTTAATAATATACTTAATAATATACTTTAATAATATACTTTAATAATATACTTTAAAAATATACTTTAATAATATAGTTTATTAATATACTTTATTAATATACTTTAATAATATAGTTTAATAATATACTTAATAATATACTTTAATAATATACTTTAATAATATACTTAATAATATACTTTAATAATATACTTTAATAATATACTTAATAATATACTTAATAATATAGTTTAATAATATACTTTAATAATATACTTTAATAATATAGTTTAATAATATAGTTTAATAATATACTTTAATAATATACTTTAATAATATACTTTAATAATATACTTTATACTATAGTTTAATAATATAGTTTAATAATATAGTTTAATAATATAGTTTAATAATATACTTTAATAATATACTTAATAATATACTTTAATAATATACTTTAATAATATACTTTAATAATATAGTTTAATAATATAGTTTAATAATATAGTTTAATAATATAGTTTAATAATATAGTTTAATAATATACTTTAATAATATACTTTAATAATATACTTTAATAATATACTTAATAATATAGTTTAATAATATAGTTTAATAATATAGTTTAATAATATAGTTTAATAATATACTTTAATAATATACTTTAATAATATACTTTAATAATATACTTAATAATATAGTTTAATAATATACTTTAATAATATACTTTAATAATATAGTTTAATAATATAGTTTAATAATATAGTTTAATAATATACTTTAATAATATACTTTAATAATATACTTTAATAATATACTTTATACTATAGTTTAATAATATAGTTTAATAATATAGTTTAATAATATAGTTTAATAATATAGTTTAATAATATACTTTAATAATATACTTAATAATATACTTTAATAATATACTTTAATAATATACTTTAATAATATAGTTGAATAATATACTTTAATAATATACTTTAATAATATACTTAATAATATAGTTTAATAATATAGTTTAATAATATACTTAATAATATACTTAATAATATAGTTTAATAATATAGTTTAATAATATACTTAATAATATAGTTTAATAATATACTTTAATAATATACTTTAATAATATACTTTAATAATATACTTTAATAATATACTTTAATAATATAGTTTAATAATATACTTAATAATATACTTTAATAATATACTTTAATAATATACTTAAAAAATATACTTTAATAATATACTTTATTAATATACTTTAATAATATAGTTTAATAATATACTTAATAATATACTTTAATAATATAGTTTAATAATATACTTAATAATATAGTTTAATAATATACTTTAATAATATACTTGAATAATATACTTTAATAATATACTTTAATAATATACTTTAATAATATACTTTAATAATATACTTGAATAATATACTTTAATAATATACTTTAATAATATACTTAATAATATAGTTTAATAATATACTTTAATAATATACTTAATAATATACTTAATAATATAGTTTAAAAATATACTTTAATAATATACTTTAATAATATAGTTGAATAATATAGTTGAATAATATACTTTAATAATATACTTAATAATATACTTAATAATATAGTTTAATAATATACTTTAATAATATACTTTAATAATATACTTAATAATATACTTAATAATATAGTTTAATAATATAGTTTAATAATATACTTTAATAATATAGTTGAATAATATAGTTTAATAATATAGTTTAATAATATACTTTAATAATAAAGTTTAATAATATAGTTTAATAATATAGTTGAATAATATACTTTAATAATATACTTTAATAATATACTTTAATAATATACTTTAATAATATAGTTGAATAATATACTTTAATAATATACTTAATAATATACTTAATAATATAGTTTAATAATATACTTTAATAATATACTTTAATAATATACTTAATAATATACTTAATAATATAGTTTAATAATATAGTTTAATAATATACTTTAATAATATAGTTGAATAATATAGTTTAATAATATAGTTTAATAATATACTTTAATAATATAGTTTAATAATATAGTTTAATAATATAGTTTAATAATATACTTTAATAATATACTTTAATAATATACTTTAATAATATAGTTTAATAATATACTTTAATAATATACTTTAATAATATACTTAATAATATAGTTTAATAATATAGTTTAATAATATAGTTTAATAATATACTTTAATAATATACTTTAATAATATAGTTTAATAATATACTTTAATAATATACTTTAATAATATAGTTTAATAATATACTTAATAATATAGTTTAATAATATAGTTTAATAATATACTTAATAATATACTTAATAATATAGTTTAATAATATACTTTAATAATATACTTTAATAATATACTTAATAATATAGTTTAATAATATACTTTAATAATATACTTTAATAATATACTTTAATAATATACTTTAATAATATAGTTTAATAATATAGTTTAATAATATAGTTTAATAATATACTTAATAATATACTTTAATAATATACTTTAATAATATACTTTAAAAATATACTTTAATAATATAGTTTATTAATATACTTTATTAATATACTTTAATAATATAGTTTAATAATATACTTAATAATATACTTTAATAATATACTTTAATAATATACTTAATAATATACTTTAATAATATACTTTAATAATATACTTAATAATATACTTAATAATATAGTTTAATAATATACTTTAATAATATAGTTTAATAATATAGTTTAATAATATAGTTTAATAATATACTTTAATAATATACTTTAATAATATACTTTATACTATAGTTTAATAATATAGTTTAATAATATAGTTTAATAATATAGTTTAATAATATACTTTAATAATATACTTAATAATATACTTTAATAATATACTTTAATAATATACTTTAATAATATACTTTAATAATATAGTTTAATAATATAGTTTAATAATATAGTTTAATAATATAGTTTAATAATATAGTTTAATAATATAGTTTAATAATATAGTTTAATAATATACTTTAATAATATACTTTAATAATATACTTAATAATATAGTTTAATAATATAGTTTAATAATATAGTTTAATAATATACTTTAATAATATAGTTTAATAATATACTTTAATAATATACTTTAATAATATACTTTAATAATATAGTTTAATAATATACTTTAATAATATACTTTAATAATATACTTTAATAATATACTTAATAATATAGTTTAATAATATAGTTTAATAATATAGTTTAATAATATACTTTAATAATATACTTTAATAATATAGTTGAATAATATAGTTTAATAATATACTTTAATAATATAGTTTAATAATATAGTTTAATAATATACTTAATAATATAGTTTAATAATATAGTTTAATAATATACTTAATAATATACTTAATAATATAGTTTAATAATATAGTTTAATAATATACTTTAATAATATACTTTAATAATATACTTTAATAATATACTTTAATAATATAGTTTAATAATATACTTTAATAATATAGTTTAATAATATACTTAATAATATACTTTAATAATATAGTTTAATAATATACTTAATAATATACTTAATAATATAGTTTAATAATATACTTTAATAATTTACTTTAATAATATACTTTAATAATATACTTTAATAATATACTTTAATAATATACTTTAATAATATAGTTTAATAATATACTTAATAATATACTTTAATAATATAGTTTAATAATATAGTTTATTAATATAGTTTAATAATATAGTTGAATAATATACTTTAATAATATACTTTAATAATATAGTTGAATAATATACTTTAATAATATACTTTAATAATATACTTAATAATATAGTTTAATAATATAGTTTAATAATATACTTAATAATATACTTAATAATATAGTTTAATAATATAGTTTAATAATATAGTTTAATAATATACTTAATAATATAGTTTAATAATATACTTTAATAATATACTTTAATAATATACTTTAATAATATACTTTAATAATATAGTTTAATAATATAGTTTAATAATATACTTAATAATATACTTTAATAATATACTTTAATAATATACTTTAAAAATATACTTTAATAATATAGTTTATTAATATACTTTAATAATATAGTTTAATAATATACTTAATAATATACTTTAATAATATAGTTTAATAATATACTTAATAATATAGTTTAATAATATACTTTAATAATATACTTGAATAATATACTTTAATAATATACTTTAATAATATACTTTAATAATATACTTGAATAATATACTTTAATAATATACTTTAATAATATACTTAATAATATAGTTTAATAATATAGTTTAATAATATACTTAATAATATACTTAATAATATAGTTTAATAATATACTTTAATAATATACTTAATAATATACTTAATAATATAGTTTAATAATATACTTTAATAATATACTTTAATAATATACTTAATAATATAGTTTACTAATATACTTTAATAATATACTTAATAATATACTTAATAATATAGTTTAATAATATACTTAATAATATACTTTAATAATATACTTAATAATATACTTAATAATATACTTAATAATATAGTTTAATAATATACTTTAATAATATACTTTAATAATATACTTAATAATATACTTAATAATATAGTTTAATAATATACTTTAATAATATACTTTAATAATATAGTTGAATAATATAGTTTAATAATATAGTTTAATAGTATACTTTAATAATATAGTTTAATAATATAGTTTAATAATATAGTTGAATAATATAGTTTAATAATATACTTTAATAATATACTTTAATAATATACTTTAATAATATAGTTGAATAATATACTTTAATAATATACTTAATAATATACTTAATAATATAGTTTAATAATATACTTTAATAATATACTTTAATAATATACTTAATAATATACTTAATAATATAGTTTAATAATGTACTTTAATAATATACTTTAATAATATAGTTGAATAATATAGTTTAATAATATAGTTTAATAATATACTTTAATAATATACTTTAATAATATAGTTTAATAATATAGTTGAATAATATAGTTTAATAATATACTTTAATAATATACTTTAATAATATACTTTAATAATATAGTTTAATAATATACTTTAATAATATAGTTTAATAATATACTTAATAATATAGTTTAATAATATAGTTTAATAATATAGTTTAATAATATAGTTTAATAATATACTTTAATAATATACTTTAATAATATAGTTGAATAATATAGTTTAATAATATACTTTAATAATATACTTTAATAATATAGTTTAATAATATACTTAATAATATAGTTTAATAATATAGTTTAATAATATACTTAATAATATACTTAATAATATAGTTTAATAATATAGTTTAATAATATACTTTAATAATATACTTAATAATATAGTTTAATAATATACTTTAATAATATACTTTAATAATATACTTTAATAATATACTTTAATAATATACTTTAATAATATACTTTAATAATATACTTTAACTAGAAACAAAATTTCAAGAAATTTTACTGGGTGCCTGAAGCTCGCCAAGTCTGTGCAGCATTTGAGCCACGGACCACAATTTGATGACATTTAGCCTCTCAGAAGGGTCCATTTGGTTACATGTGAGCCAGGTCTCCCCATTCTCCCATTGACTTTCAATGGGGTATTTTGTCTAAGTTTATTGCGCATTATGTTGCCACCAACATTATAATGCTAACATGCTAATACTAACATGCTAACATGCTAGCATGCTAAATTTTTAATGCTAACATGCTAACATGCTAATTCTAACATGCTAATGCTAACATGCTAATGCTACCATGCTAACATGCTAATGCTAACATGCTAATGCTAACATGCTAACATGCTAATGTTACATGCTAATGTTACATGCTAATGTTACATGCTAATGCTGGCATGCTAATGCTAACATGCTAATATGCTAACATGCTAATGCTAAGATGTCTGAGCTGTAAGGGTCCATATGGTTTCGTTCAGGGGGGCGGCCCGGTTCCGGCGAGCCGCCCTGCTTCTGAAACGGTCGAGAAATGACAGAGTTACGTGTTTCCCCGATTTTCTCCATTGTGTGTGTGTGCGTGCACATGTGTGCATGTGCGTGCATGTGCGTTCGTGTGTGCGCGTGTGTGAGAGGTGGCCAACTTGGTCTAAGTGCATGGAGCAAGTTTCAAGACTGTAGCATGTTGCAAACAAAAGTTATAGCTGTGTAAAGGTCAGCCAATAGGAATACAGAGGGGCGGGGCTAAAGCAATTAAGCCATTACAGCTTGTTCCTCTTGATGGTCTACGTCCATGTACCAAAGTTTGAGGCTGTAGCATGTTGTAAACAATAGTTAGAGCTGTGTAAAGGCCAGCCAATAGGAAGACAGAGGGGTGGGGCTTAAGCAATTAAACATTTACAGCGTGCTCCTATTGGTGGTCCAAGTCCATGGAGCAAGTTTCAAGACTGTAGCATGTTGCAAACAAAAGTTATAGCTGTGTAAAGGCCAGCCAATAGGAATACAGAGGGGCGGGGCTTAAGCAATTAAGCCATTACAGCTTGTTCCTCTTGATGGTCTACGTCCATGTACCAAAGTTTGAGGCTGTAACATGTTGTAAACAATAGTTAGAGCTGTGTAAAGGCCAGCCAATAGGAAGACAGAGGGGCGGGGCTTAAGCAATTAAACATTTACAGCGTGCTCCTATTGGTGGTCCAAGTCCATGGAGCAAGTTTCAAGACGGTAGCATGTTGCAAACAAAAGTTATAGCTGTGTAAGCCAGCCAATAGGAATACAGAGGGGCGGGGCTTAAGCAATTAAGCCATTACAGCTTGTTCCTCTTGATGGTTTACGTCCATGTACCAAAGTTTGAGGATGTAGCATGTTGTAAACAATAGTTATAGCTGTGTAAAGGCCAGCCAATAGGAAGACAGAGGGGCGGGGCTTAAGCAATTAAGCCATTACAGCTTGTTCCTCTTGATGGTCTACGTCCATGTACCAAAGTTTGAGGCTGTAACATGTTGTAAACAATAGTTAGAGCTGTGTAAAGGCCAGCCAATAGGAAGACAGAGGGGCGGGGCTTAAGCAATTAAACATTTACAGCGTGCTCCTATTGGTGGTCCAAGTCCATGGAGCAAGTTTCAAGACTGTAGCATGTTGCAAACAAAAGTTATAGCTGTGTAAAGGCCAGCCAATAGGAATACAGAGGGGCGGGGCTTAAGCAATTAAGCCATTACAGCTTGTTCCTCTTGATGGTCTACGTCCATGTACCAAAGTTTGAGGCTGTAGCATGTTGTAAACAATAGTTAGAGCTGTGTAAAGGCCAGCCAATAGGAAGACAGAGGGGCGGGGCTTAAGCAATTAAACATTTACAGCGTGCTCCTATTGGTGGTCCAAGTCCATGGAGCAAGTTTCAAGACTGTAGCATGTTGCAAACAAAAGTTATAGCTGTTTAAAGGCCAGCCAATAGGATTACAGAGGGGCGGGGCTTAAGCAATTAAGCCATTACAGCTTGTTCCTCTTGATGGTATACGTCCATGTACCAAAGTTTGAGGCTGTAGCATGTTGTAAACAATAGTTACAGCTGTGTAAAGGCCAGCCAATAGGACGACAGAGGGGCGGGGCTTAAGCAATTAAACATTTACAGCGTGCTCCTATTGGTGGTCCAAGTCCATGGAGCAAGTTTCAAGACTGTAGCATGCTGCAAGCAAAAGTTATAGCTGTTTAAAGGCCAGCCAATAGGAATACAGAGGGGCGGGGCTTAAGCAATTAAGCCATTACAGCTTGTTCCGCTTGATGGTATACGTCCATGTACCAAAGTTTGAGGCTGTAGCATGTTGTAAACAATAGTTAGAGCTGTGTAAAGGCCAGCCAATAGGACGACAGAGGGGCGGGGCTTAAGCAATTAAACATTTACAGCGTGCTCCTATTGGTGGTCCAAGTCCATGGAGCAAGTTTCAAGACTGTAGCATGCTGCAAGCAAAAGTTATAGCTGTTTAAAGGCCAGCCAATAGGAATACAGAGGGGCGGGGCTTAAGCAATTAAGCCATTACAGCTTGTTCCTCTTGATGGTATACGTCCATGTACCAAAGTTTGAGGCTGTAGCATGTTGTAAACAATAGTTAGAGCTGTGTAAAGGCCAGCCAATAGGACGACAGAGGGGCGGGGCTTAAGCAATTAAGCCATCACAGCTTGTTCCTCTTGATGGTCTACGTCCATGTACCAAAGTTTGAGGCTGTAGCATGTTGTAAACAATAGTTAGAGCTGTGTAAAGGCCAGCCAATAGGAAGACAGAGGGGCGGGGCTTAAGCAATTAAACATTTACAGCGTGCTCCTATTGGTGGTCCAAGTCCATGGAGCAAGTTTCAAGACTGTAGCATGTTGCAAACAAAAGTTAGAGCTGTGTTAAGGCCAGCCAATAGGAAGAGAGGGTTTGTGTGTTGGTGTGTGTGTGTGTGTGTGTGTGTGTGTGTGTGTGTGTGTGTCCATTTGGTTTCTCTCAGGGGGGCGGCCCGGTTCCGGCGAGCCACCCTGCGTCTGAAACGGTTGAGAAATGACAGAGTTATGTGTTTCCCCAATGTTCTTCATTGACTTTCAATGTGTGTGTGTGTGTGTGTGTGTGTGCGTGCACATGTGTGCATGTGCGTGCGTGTGCGTTTGTGTGCGCGCGTGTGTGAAGGGTGAATCATTAACAATGTATCAATTTCAGCTGGGCTAGTCTATGCAAATGCCACCACTATTGAAAGTTAACCCATTCTGAACGGGAACCCCTTTTTTTTGTTATGCTGAATTTGTTCAGATATACGGTCCGAAAAAATTGCTCTAGCGCAAAAAGTAAAAGTCGAATGCGATTTTTGTTTTCGCCGTGAGTGACCCGAGACATTGAGGTACGCCGTGTGCGATCGTGGTATTGGTACGATAAAAAACGTGGTTATAAGAGCGAGTTAAGAAATTGTGTTTGTGATGAAAAAAATGCTGACTCATTCAGGCAGTTAACATGGCGTTTCATGAAACATTATGATGGTACACCTGTCGCTTTCAGGGCTGTAGTTCGCGTACCATATGAATCTGGGCTGTGGTTGTGACATTGGGTGAAAGAGGACGAGTGTGGCTACAAAATTACCGAAACCCATGCGTGTAAAGTTAATATTTTGGCCGTGAGGACGATTTGTTCTGAGAATTTCGCTACAGTTTTCACACTGGCCGCTCACTCTGACCCGGTCTCTCTCTGGGCGTGCGACACTCTAAGTCGAGATTTTTGCTCAGACCACACACACTTTGAACTGCGATAGCGGGCAAACCGTGCAACGTATTCGAATTCCGTCTGAACCACAACAAAGTCGATTGCCTCGTGTGCTGTTTGACGTTCAAATCGTGTTTCTACGTAACAGTATGCCAGAGCAATGTGGCTCTAAAGTAACGCGTTGTTTTCTGTTTTTACCCGCGTTTCCCCATTGACTTTGAATGGGGATTTTTCGCGTAGTTTATTGCGAATTACGTCGGCACGGTAACGCGAATCGGAAAGAAAAGCACAAGCACACCATTCCCGGCCGAGCCGCACGTTTTGATGTATATATTGCGGGGCTTTGGTAAACCGTGCGGCCGGCCATAGCGGTCAAAGTTTCGGAACATATACGATTATTATTATTAAGTATTGGTTTCGGATTAATATACTTTAACCAGAATAATATACTTTAAAAATATACTTTAATAATATAGTTTATTAATATACTTTATTAATATACTTTAATAATATAGTTTAATAATATACTTAATAATATACTTTAATAATATACTTTAATAATATACTTAATAATATAGTTTAATAATATAGTTTAATAATATACTTTAATAATATACTTAATAATATAGTTTAATAATATAGTTTAATAATATACTTTAATAATATAGTTTAATAATATAGTTTAATAATATAGTTTAATAATATACTTTAATAATATACTTTAATAATATACTTTAATAATATACTTTAATAATATACTTAATAATATAGTTTAATAATATAGTTTAATAATATACTTTAATAATATACTTAATAATATAGTTTAATAATATAGTTTAATAATATACTTTAATAATATACTTTAATAATATAGTTTAATAATATAGTTTAATAATATACTTTAATAATATACTTTAATAATATACTTTAATAATATACTTTATACTATAGTTTAATAATATAGTTTAATAATATAGTTTAATAATATAGTTTAATAATATACTTTAATAATATACTTAATAATATACTTTAATAATATACTTTAATAATATACTTTAATAATATAGTTGAATAATATACTTTAATAATATACTTTAATAATATACTTAATAATATAGTTTAATAATATAGTTTAATAATATACTTAATAATATACTTAATAATATAGTTTAATAATATAGTTTAATAATATACTTTAATAATATACTTAATAATATAGTTTAATAATATACTTTAATAATATACTTTAATAATATACTTTAATAATATACTTTAATAATATAGTTTAATGATATACTTAATAATATAGTTTAATAATATACTTTAATAATATACTTTAAAAATATACTTTAATAATATAGTTTATTAATATACTTTAATAATATAGTTTAATAATATACTTAATAATATACTTTAATAATATAGTTTAATAATATACTTAATAATATAGTTTAATAATATACTTTAATAATATACTTGAATAATATACTTTAATAATATACTTTAATAATATACTTTAATAATATACTTTAATAATATACTTTAATAATATACTTAATAATATAGTTTAATAATATAGTTTAATAATATACTTTAATAATATAGTTTAATAATATACTTTAATAATATACTTTAATAATATACTTTATACTATAGTTTAATAATATAGTTTAATAATATAGTTTAATAATATAGTTTAATAATATAGTTTAATAATATACTTTAATAATATACTTAATAATATAGTTTAATAATATACTTTAATAATATAGTTTAATAATATAGTTTAATAATATAGTTTAATAATATACTTTAATAATATACTTAATAATATAGTTTAATAATATAGTTTAATAATATAGTTTAATAATATAGTTGAATAATATAGTTTAATAATATACTTTAATAATATACTTTAATAATATACTTTAATAATATAGTTGAATAATATACTTTAATAATATACTTAATAATATACTTAATAATATAGTTTAATAATATACTTTAATAATATACTTAATAATATACTTAATAATATAGTTTAATAATATACTTTAATAATATACTTTAGTAATATAGTTGAATAATATAGTTTAATAATATAGTTTAATAATATAGTTTAATAATATAGTTGAATAATATAGTTTAATAATATAGTTGAATAATATAGTTTAATAATATAGTTTAATAATATAGTTTAATAATTTTGTTGAATAATATAGTTTAATAATATAGTTGAATAATATAGTTTAATAATATAGTTTAATAATATACTTTAATAATATACTTTAATAATATAGTTTAATAATATACTTTAATAATATAGTTTAATAATATACTTAATAATATAGTTTAATAATATAGTTTAATAATATAGTTTAATAATATAGTTTAATAATATAGTTTAATAATATACTTTAATAATATAGTTGAATAATATAGTTTAATAATATACTTTAATAATATAGTTTAATAATATAGTTTAATAATATACTTAATAATATAGTTTAATAATATAGTTTAATAATATACTTAATAATATACTTAATAATATAGTTTAATAATATAGTTTAATAATATACTTTAATAATATACTTAATAATATAGTTTAATAATATACTTTAATAATATACTTTAATAATATACTTTAATAATATACTTTAATAATATACTTTAATAATATACTTTAATAATATAGTTTAATAATATAGTTTAATAATATACTTAATAATATACTTTAATAATATACTTTAATAATATACTTTAAAAATATACTTTAATAATATAGTTTATTAATATACTTTAATAATATAGTTTAATAATATACTTAATAATATACTTTAATAATATACTTTAATAATATACTTAATAATATAGTTTAATAATATACTTTAATAATATACTTTAATAATATACTTAATAATATAGTTTAATAATATAGTTTAATAATATAGTTTAATAATATAGTTTAATAATATAGTTTAATAATATAGTTTAATAATATACTTTAATAATATACTTTAATAATATACTTAATAATATACTTTAATAATATACTTTAATAATATACTTTAATAATATACTTTAATAATATACTTTAATAATATACTTTAATAATATACTTTAATAATATAGTTTAATAATATACTTAATAATATACTTTAATAATATACTTTAATAATATACTTTAAAAATATACTTTAATAATATAGTTTATTAATATACTTTATTAATATACTTTAATAATATAGTTTAATAATATACTTAATAATATACTTTAATAATATACTTTAATAATATACTTAATAATATAGTTTAATAATATACTTTAATAATATACTTTAATAATATACTTAATAATATAGTTTAATAATATACTTTAATAATATACTTTAATAATATACTTTAATAATATAGTTTAATAATATACTTTAATAATATACTTTAATAATATACTTTAATAATATACTTTAATAATATACTTTATACTATAGTTTAATAATATAGTTTAATAATATACTTTAATAATATACTTTAATAATATACTTAATAATATAGTTTAATAATATAGTTTAATAATATACTTTAATAATATACTTTAATAATATAGTTTAATAATATAGTTTAATAATATACTTTAATAATATACTTTAATAATATACTTTAATAATATACTTTATACTATAGTTTAATAATATAGTTTAATAATATACTTTAATAATATACTTTAATAATATACTTTATACTATAGTTTAATAATATAGTTTAATAATATACTTTAATAATATACTTTAATAATATACTTAATAATATACTTTAATAATATACTTTAATAATATACTTAATAATATAGTTTAATAATATAGTTTAATAATATACTTTAATAATATACTTTAATAATATAGTTTAATAATATAGTTTAATAATATACTTTAATAATATACTTTAATAATATACTTTAATAATATACTTTATACTATAGTTTAATAATATAGTTTAATAATATACTTTAATAATATACTTTAATAATATACTTAATAATATACTTTAATAATATACTTTAATAATATACTTTAATAATATAGTTGAATAATATACTTTAATAATATACTTTAATAATATACTTAATAATATAGTTTAATAATATAGTTTAATAATATACTTAATAATATACTTAATAATATAGTTTAATAATATAGTTTAATAATATAGTTTAATAATATACTTAATAATATAGTTTAATAATATACTTTAATAATATACTTTAATAATATACTTTAATAATATACTTTAATAATATAGTTTAATAATATAGTTTAATAATATACTTAATAATATACTTTAATAATATACTTTAATAATATACTTTAAAAATATACTTTAATAATATACTTTAATAATATACTTTAAAAATATACTTTAATAATATACTTAATAATATAGTTTAATAATATAGTTTAATAATATACTTAATAATATAGTTTAATAATATACTTTAATAATATACTTGAATAATATACTTTAATAATATACTTTAATAATATACTTTAATAATATACTTGAATAATATACTTTAATAATATACTTTAATAATATACTTAATAATATAGTTTAATAATATACTTTAATAATATACTTAATAATATACTTAATAATATAGTTTAAAAATATACTTTAATAATATACTTTAATAATATAGTTGAATAATATAGTTGAATAATATACTTTAATAATATACTTAATAATATACTTAATAATATACTTAATAATATAGTTTAATAATATAGTTTAATAATATACTTTAATAATATACTTTAATAATATACTTTAATAATATACTTTAATAATATAGTTTAATAATATACTTTAATAATATAGTTTAATAATATACTTAATAATATACTTTAATAATATAGTTTAATAATATACTTAATAATATACTTAATAATATAGTTTAATAATATACTTTAATAATTTACTTTAATAATATACTTTAATAATATACTTTAATAATATACTTTAATAATATACTTTAATAATATACTTTAATAATATAGTTTAATAATATACTTAATAATATACTTTAATAATATAGTTTAATAATATAGTTTATTAATATAGTTTAATAATATAGTTGAATAATATACTTTAATAATATACTTTAATAATATAGTTGAATAATATACTTTAATAATATACTTTAATAATATACTTAATAATATAGTTTAATAATATAGTTTAATAATATACTTAATAATATACTTAATAATATAGTTTAATAATATAGTTTAATAATATAGTTTAATAATATACTTAATAATATAGTTTAATAATATACTTTAATAATATACTTTAATAATATACTTTAATAATATACTTTAATAATATAGTTTAATAATATAGTTTAATAATATACTTAATAATATACTTTAATAATATACTTTAATAATATACTTTAAAAATATACTTTAATAATATAGTTTATTAATATACTTTAATAATATAGTTTAATAATATACTTAATAATATACTTTAATAATATAGTTTAATAATATACTTAATAATATAGTTTAATAATATACTTTAATAATATACTTGAATAATATACTTTAATAATATACTTTAATAATATACTTTAATAATATACTTGAATAATATACTTTAATAATATACTTTAATAATATACTTAATAATATAGTTTAATAATATAGTTTAATAATATACTTAATAATATACTTAATAATATAGTTTAATAATATACTTTAATAATATACTTAATAATATACTTAATAATATAGTTTAATAATATACTTTAATAATATACTTTAATAATATACTTAATAATATAGTTTAATAATATACTTTAATAATATACTTAATAATATACTTAATAATATAGTTTAATAATATACTTAATAATATACTTTAATAATATACTTAATAATATACTTAATAATATACTTAATAATATAGTTTAATAATATACTTTAATAATATACTTTAATAATATACTTAATAATATACTTAATAATATAGTTTAATAATATACTTTAATAATATACTTTAATAATATAGTTGAATAATATAGTTTAATAATATAGTTTAATAGTATACTTTAATAATATAGTTTAATAATATAGTTTAATAATATAGTTGAATAATATAGTTTAATAATATACTTTAATAATATACTTTAATAATATACTTTAATAATATAGTTGAATAATATACTTTAATAATATACTTAATAATATACTTAATAATATAGTTTAATAATATACTTTAATAATATACTTTAATAATATACTTAATAATATACTTAATAATATAGTTTAATAATGTACTTTAATAATATACTTTAATAATATAGTTGAATAATATAGTTTAATAATATAGTTTAATAATATACTTTAATAATATACTTTAATAATATAGTTTAATAATATAGTTGAATAATATAGTTTAATAATATACTTTAATAATATACTTTAATAATATACTTTAATAATATAGTTTAATAATATACTTTAATAATATAGTTTAATAATATACTTAATAATATAGTTTAATAATATAGTTTAATAATATAGTTTAATAATATAGTTTAATAATATACTTTAATAATATACTTTAATAATATAGTTGAATAATATAGTTTAATAATATACTTTAATAATATACTTTAATAATATAGTTTAATAATATACTTAATAATATAGTTTAATAATATAGTTTAATAATATACTTAATAATATACTTAATAATATAGTTTAATAATATAGTTTAATAATATACTTTAATAATATACTTAATAATATAGTTTAATAATATACTTTAATAATATACTTTAATAATATACTTTAATAATATACTTTAATAATATACTTTAATAATATACTTTAATAATATACTTTAACTAGAAACAAAATTTCAAGAAATTTTACTGGGTGCCTGAAGCTCGCCAAGTCTGTGCAGCATTTGAGCCACGGACCACAATTTGATGACATTTAGCCTCTCAGAAGGGTCCATTTGGTTACATGTGAGCCAGGTCTCCCCATTCTCCCATTGACTTTCAATGGGGTATTTTGTCTAAGTTTATTGCGCATTATGTTGCCACCAACATTATAATGCTAACATGCTAATACTAACATGCTAACATGCTAGCATGCTAAATTTTTAATGCTAACATGCTAACATGCTAATTCTAACATGCTAATGCTAACATGCTAATGCTACCATGCTAACATGCTAATGCTAACATGCTAATGCTAACATGCTAACATGCTAATGTTACATGCTAATGTTACATGCTAATGTTACATGCTAATGCTGGCATGCTAATGCTAACATGCTAATATGCTAACATGCTAATGCTAAGATGTCTGAGCTGTAAGGGTCCATATGGTTTCGTTCAGGGGGGCGGCCCGGTTCCGGCGAGCCGCCCTGCTTCTGAAACGGTCGAGAAATGACAGAGTTACGTGTTTCCCCGATTTTCTCCATTGTGTGTGTGTGCGTGCACATGTGTGCATGTGCGTGCATGTGCGTTCGTGTGTGCGCGTGTGTGAGAGGTGGCCAACTTGGTCTAAGTGCATGGAGCAAGTTTCAAGACTGTAGCATGTTGCAAACAAAAGTTATAGCTGTGTAAAGGTCAGCCAATAGGAATACAGAGGGGCGGGGCTAAAGCAATTAAGCCATTACAGCTTGTTCCTCTTGATGGTCTACGTCCATGTACCAAAGTTTGAGGCTGTAGCATGTTGTAAACAATAGTTAGAGCTGTGTAAAGGCCAGCCAATAGGAAGACAGAGGGGTGGGGCTTAAGCAATTAAACATTTACAGCGTGCTCCTATTGGTGGTCCAAGTCCATGGAGCAAGTTTCAAGACTGTAGCATGTTGCAAACAAAAGTTATAGCTGTGTAAAGGCCAGCCAATAGGAATACAGAGGGGCGGGGCTTAAGCAATTAAGCCATTACAGCTTGTTCCTCTTGATGGTCTACGTCCATGTACCAAAGTTTGAGGCTGTAACATGTTGTAAACAATAGTTAGAGCTGTGTAAAGGCCAGCCAATAGGAAGACAGAGGGGCGGGGCTTAAGCAATTAAACATTTACAGCGTGCTCCTATTGGTGGTCCAAGTCCATGGAGCAAGTTTCAAGACGGTAGCATGTTGCAAACAAAAGTTATAGCTGTGTAAAGGCCAGCCAATAGGAATACAGAGGGGCGGGGCTTAAGCAATTAAGCCATTACAGCTTGTTCCTCTTGATGGTTTACGTCCATGTACCAAAGTTTGAGGATGTAGCATGTTGTAAACAATAGTTATAGCTGTGTAAAGGCCAGCCAATAGGAAGACAGAGGGGCGGGGCTTAAGCAATTAAGCCATTACAGCTTGTTCCTCTTGATGGTCTACGTCCATGTACCAAAGTTTGAGGCTGTAACATGTTGTAAACAATAGTTAGAGCTGTGTAAAGGCCAGCCAATAGGAAGACAGAGGGGCGGGGCTTAAGCAATTAAACATTTACAGCGTGCTCCTATTGGTGGTCCAAGTCCATGGAGCAAGTTTCAAGACTGTAGCATGTTGCAAACAAAAGTTATAGCTGTGTAAAGGCCAGCCAATAGGAATACAGAGGGGCGGGGCTTAAGCAATTAAGCCATTACAGCTTGTTCCTCTTGATGGTCTACGTCCATGTACCAAAGTTTGAGGCTGTAGCATGTTGTAAACAATAGTTAGAGCTGTGTAAAGGCCAGCCAATAGGAAGACAGAGGGGCGGGGCTTAAGCAATTAAACATTTACAGCGTGCTCCTATTGGTGGTCCAAGTCCATGGAGCAAGTTTCAAGACTGTAGCATGTTGCAAACAAAAGTTATAGCTGTTTAAAGGCCAGCCAATAGGATTACAGAGGGGCGGGGCTTAAGCAATTAAGCCATTACAGCTTGTTCCTCTTGATGGTATACGTCCATGTACCAAAGTTTGAGGCTGTAGCATGTTGTAAACAATAGTTACAGCTGTGTAAAGGCCAGCCAATAGGACGACAGAGGGGCGGGGCTTAAGCAATTAAACATTTACAGCGTGCTCCTATTGGTGGTCCAAGTCCATGGAGCAAGTTTCAAGACTGTAGCATGCTGCAAGCAAAAGTTATAGCTGTTTAAAGGCCAGCCAATAGGAATACAGAGGGGCGGGGCTTAAGCAATTAAGCCATTACAGCTTGTTCCGCTTGATGGTATACGTCCATGTACCAAAGTTTGAGGCTGTAGCATGTTGTAAACAATAGTTAGAGCTGTGTAAAGGCCAGCCAATAGGACGACAGAGGGGCGGGGCTTAAGCAATTAAACATTTACAGCGTGCTCCTATTGGTGGTCCAAGTCCATGGAGCAAGTTTCAAGACTGTAGCATGCTGCAAGCAAAAGTTATAGCTGTTTAAAGGCCAGCCAATAGGAATACAGAGGGGCGGGGCTTAAGCAATTAAGCCATTACAGCTTGTTCCTCTTGATGGTATACGTCCATGTACCAAAGTTTGAGGCTGTAGCATGTTGTAAACAATAGTTAGAGCTGTGTAAAGGCCAGCCAATAGGACGACAGAGGGGCGGGGCTTAAGCAATTAAGCCATCACAGCTTGTTCCTCTTGATGGTCTACGTCCATGTACCAAAGTTTGAGGCTGTAGCATGTTGTAAACAATAGTTAGAGCTGTGTAAAGGCCAGCCAATAGGAAGACAGAGGGGCGGGGCTTAAGCAATTAAACATTTACAGCGTGCTCCTATTGGTGGTCCAAGTCCATGGAGCAAGTTTCAAGACTGTAGCATGTTGCAAACAAAAGTTAGAGCTGTGTTAAGGCCAGCCAATAGGAAGAGAGGGTTTGTGTGTTGGTGTGTGTGTGTGTGTGTGTGTGTGTGTGTGTGTGTGTGTGTCCATTTGGTTTCTCTCAGGGGGGCGGCCCGGTTCCGGCGAGCCACCCTGCGTCTGAAACGGTTGAGAAATGACAGAGTTATGTGTTTCCCCAATGTTCTTCATTGACTTTCAATGTGTGTGTGTGTGTGTGTGTGTGTGCGTGCACATGTGTGCATGTGCGTGCGTGTGCGTTTGTGTGCGCGCGTGTGTGAAGGGTGAATCATTAACAATGTATCAATTTCAGCTGGGCTAGTCTATGCAAATGCCACCACTATTGAAAGTTAACCCATTCTGAACGGGAACCCCTTTTTTTTGTTATGCTGAATTTGTTCAGATATACGGTCCGAAAAAATTGCTCTAGCGCAAAAAGTAAAAGTCGAATGCGATTTTTGTTTTCGCCGTGAGTGACCCGAGACATTGAGGTACGCCGTGTGCGATCGTGGTATTGGTACGATAAAAAACGTGGTTATAAGAGCGAGTTAAGAAATTGTGTTTGTGATGAAAAAAATGCTGACTCATTCAGGCAGTTAACATGGCGTTTCATGAAACATTATGATGGTACACCTGTCGCTTTCAGGGCTGTAGTTCGCGTACCATATGAATCTGGGCTGTGGTTGTGACATTGGGTGAAAGAGGACGAGTGTGGCTACAAAATTACCGAAACCCATGCGTGTAAAGTTAATATTTTGGCCGTGAGGACGATTTGTTCTGAGAATTTCGCTACAGTTTTCACACTGGCCGCTCACTCTGACCCGGTCTCTCTCTGGGCGTGCGACACTCTAAGTCGAGATTTTTGCTCAGACCACACACACTTTGAACTGCGATAGCGGGCAAACCGTGCAACGTATTCGAATTCCGTCTGAACCACAACAAAGTCGATTGCCTCGTGTGCTGTTTGACGTTCAAATCGTGTTTCTACGTAACAGTATGCCAGAGCAATGTGGCTCTAAAGTAACGCGTTGTTTTCTGTTTTTACCCGCGTTTCCCCATTGACTTTGAATGGGGATTTTTCGCGTAGTTTATTGCGAATTACGTCGGCACGGTAACGCGAATCGGAAAGAAAAGCACAAGCACACCATTCCCGGCCGAGCCGCACGTTTTGATGTATATATTGCGGGGCTTTGGTAAACCGTGCGGCCGGCCATAGCGGTCAAAGTTTCGGAACATATACGATTATTATTATTAAGTATTGGTTTCGGATTAATATACTTTAACCAGAATAATATACTTTAAAAATATACTTTAATAATATAGTTTATTAATATACTTTATTAATATACTTTAATAATATAGTTTAATAATATACTTAATAATATACTTTAATAATATACTTTAATAATATACTTAATAATATAGTTTAATAATATAGTTTAATAATATACTTTAATAATATACTTAATAATATAGTTTAATAATATAGTTTAATAATATACTTTAATAATATAGTTTAATAATATAGTTTAATAATATAGTTTAATAATATACTTTAATAATATACTTTAATAATATACTTTAATAATATACTTTAATAATATACTTAATAATATAGTTTAATAATATAGTTTAATAATATACTTTAATAATATACTTAATAATATAGTTTAATAATATAGTTTAATAATATACTTTAATAATATACTTTAATAATATAGTTTAATAATATACTTTAATAATATACTTTAATAATATACTTTAATAATATACTTTAATAATATACTTTATACTATAGTTTAATAATATAGTTTAATAATATAGTTTAATAATATACTTTAATAATATACTTAATAATATACTTTAATAATATACTTTAATAATATACTTTAATAATATAGTTGAATAATATACTTTAATAATATACTTTAATAATATACTTAATAATATAGTTTAATAATATAGTTTAATAATATACTTAATAATATACTTAATAATATAGTTTAATAATATAGTTTAATAATATACTTTAATAATATACTTAATAATATAGTTTAATAATATACTTTAATAATATACTTTAATAATATACTTTAATAATATACTTTAATAATATACTTTAATAATATAGTTTAATGATATACTTAATAATATAGTTTAATAATATACTTTAATAATATACTTTAAAAATATACTTTAATAATATAGTTTATTAATATACTTTAATAATATAGTTTAATAATATACTTAATAATATACTTTAATAATATAGTTTAATAATATACTTAATAATATAGTTTAATAATATACTTTAATAATATACTTGAATAATATACTTTAATAATATACTTTAATAATATACTTTAATAATATACTTTAATAATATACCTAATAATATAGTTTAATAATATAGTTTAATAATATACTTTAATAATATAGTTTAATAATATACTTTAATAATATACTTTAATAATATACTTTATACTATAGTTTAATAATATAGTTTAATAATATAGTTTAATAATATAGTTTAATAATATAGTTTAATAATATACTTTAATAATATACTTAATAATATAGTTTAATAATATACTTTAATAATATAGTTTAATAATATAGTTTAATAATATAGTTTAATAATATACTTTAATAATATACTTAATAATATAGTTTAATAATATAGTTTAATAATATAGTTTAATAATATAGTTGAATAATATAGTTTAATAATATACTTTAATAATATACTTTAATAATATACTTTAATAATATAGTTGAATAATATACTTTAATAATATACTTAATAATATACTTAATAATATAGTTTAATAATATACTTTAATAATATACTTAATAATATACTTAATAATATAGTTTAATAATATACTTTAATAATATACTTTAGTAATATAGTTGAATAATATAGTTTAATAATATAGTTTAATAATATAGTTTAATAATATAGTTGAATAATATAGTTTAATAATATAGTTGAATAATATAGTTTAATAATATAGTTTAATAATATAGTTTAATAATTTTGTTGAATAATATAGTTTAATAATATAGTTGAATAATATAGTTTAATAATATAGTTTAATAATATACTTTAATAATATACTTTAATAATATAGTTTAATAATATACTTTAATAATATAGTTTAATAATATACTTAATAATATAGTTTAATAATATAGTTTAATAATATAGTTTAATAATATACTTTAATAATATACTTTAATAATATAGTTGAATAATATAGTTTAATAATATACTTTAATAATATAGTTTAATAATATAGTTTAATAATATACTTAATAATATAGTTTAATAATATAGTTTAATAATATACTTAATAATATACTTAATAATATAGTTTAATAATATAGTTTAATAATATACTTTAATAATATACTTAATAATATAGTTTAATAATATACTTTAATAATATACTTTAATAATATACTTTAATAATATACTTTAATAATATACTTTAATAATATACTTTAATAATATAGTTTAATAATATAGTTTAATAATATACTTAATAATATACTTTAATAATATACTTTAATAATATACTTTAAAAATATACTTTAATAATATAGTTTATTAATATACTTTAATAATATAGTTTAATAATATACTTAATAATATACTTTAATAATATACTTTAATAATATACTTAATAATATAGTTTAATAATATACTTTAATAATATACTTTAATAATATACTTAATAATATAGTTTAATAATATAGTTTAATAATATAGTTTAATAATATAGTTTAATAATATAGTTTAATAATATAGTTTAATAATATACTTTAATAATATACTTTAATAATATACTTAATAATATACTTTAATAATATACTTTAATAATATACTTTAATAATATACTTTAATAATATACTTTAATAATATACTTTAATAATATACTTTAATAATATAGTTTAATAATATACTTAATAATATACTTTAATAATATACTTTAATAATATACTTTAAAAATATACTTTAATAATATAGTTTATTAATATACTTTATTAATATACTTTAATAATATAGTTTAATAATATACTTAATAATATACTTTAATAATATACTTTAATAATATACTTAATAATATACTTTAATAATATACTTTAATAATATACTTTAATAATATACTTAATAATATAGTTTAATAATATACTTTAATAATATACTTTAATAATATACTTTAATAATATAGTTTAATAATATACTTTAATAATATACTTTAATAATATACTTTAATAATATACTTTAATAATATACTTTATACTATAGTTTAATAATATAGTTTAATAATATACTTTAATAATATACTTTAATAATATACTTAATAATATAGTTTAATAATATAGTTTAATAATATACTTTAATAATATACTTTAATAATATAGTTTAATAATATAGTTTAATAATATACTTTAATAATATACTTTAATAATATACTTTAATAATATACTTTATACTATAGTTTAATAATATAGTTTAATAATATACTTTAATAATATACTTTAATAATATACTTTATACTATAGTTTAATAATATAGTTTAATAATATACTTTAATAATATACTTTAATAATATACTTAATAATATACTTTAATAATATACTTTAATAATATACTTAATAATATAGTTTAATAATATAGTTTAATAATATACTTTAATAATATACTTTAATAATATAGTTTAATAATATAGTTTAATAATATACTTTAATAATATACTTTAATAATATACTTTAATAATATACTTTATACTATAGTTTAATAATATAGTTTAATAATATACTTTAATAATATACTTTAATAATATACTTAATAATATACTTTAATAATATACTTTAATAATATACTTTAATAATATAGTTGAATAATATACTTTAATAATATACTTTAATAATATACTTAATAATATAGTTTAATAATATAGTTTAATAATATACTTAATAATATACTTAATAATATAGTTTAATAATATAGTTTAATAATATAGTTTAATAATATACTTAATAATATAGTTTAATAATATACTTTAATAATATACTTTAATAATATACTTTAATAATATACTTTAATAATATAGTTTAATAATATAGTTTAATAATATACTTAATAATATACTTTAATAATATACTTTAATAATATACTTTAAAAATATACTTTAATAATATACTTTAATAATATACTTTAAAAATATACTTTAATAATATACTTAATAATATAGTTTAATAATATAGTTTAATAATATACTTAATAATATAGTTTAATAATATACTTTAATAATATACTTGAATAATATACTTTAATAATATACTTTAATAATATACTTTAATAATATACTTGAATAATATACTTTAATAATATACTTTAATAATATACTTAATAATATAGTTTAATAATATACTTTAATAATATACTTAATAATATACTTAATAATATAGTTTAAAAATATACTTTAATAATATACTTTAATAATATAGTTGAATAATATAGTTGAATAATATACTTTAATAATATACTTAATAATATACTTAATAATATAGTTTAATAATATACTTTAATAATATACTTTAATAATATACTTTAATAATATACTTTAATAATATACTTAATAATATACTTAATAATATAGTTTAATAATATACTTTAATAATATACTTTAATAATATAGTTGAATAATATAGTTTAATAATATAGTTTAATAATATACTTTAATAATATAGTTTAATAATATAGTTTAATAATATAGTTGAATAATATAGTTTAATAATATACTTTAATAATATACTTTAATAATATACTTTAATAATATAGTTGAATAATATACTTTAATAATATACTTAATAATATACTTAATAATATAGTTTAATAATATACTTTAATAATATACTTTAATAATATACTTAATAATATACTTAATAATATAGTTTAATAATATAGTTTAATAATATACTTTAATAATATAGTTGAATAATATAGTTTAATAATATAGTTTAATAATATACTTTAATAATATAGTTTAATAATATAGTTTAATAATATAGTTGAATAATATAGTTTAATAATATACTTTAATAATATACTTTAATAATATACTTTAATAATATAGTTTAATAATATACTTTAATAATATAGTTTAATAATATACTTAATAATATAGTTTAATAATATAGTTTAATAATATACTTTAATAATATACTTTAATAATATACTTTAATAATATAGTTGAATAATATAGTTTAATAATATAGTTTAATAATATACTTTAATAATATAGTTTAATAATATACTTAATAATATAGTTTAATAATATAGTTTAATAATATACTTAATAATATACTTAATAATATAGTTTAATAATATAGTTTAATAATATACTTTAATAATATACTTAATAATATAGTTTAATAATATACTTTAATAATATACTTTAATAATATACTTTAATAATATACTTTAATAATATACTTTAATAATATAGTTTAATAATATACTTTAATAATATACTTAATAATATACTTTAATAATATACTTTAATAATATACTTTAAAAATATACTTTAATAATATAGTTTATTAATATACTTTATTAATATACTTTAATAATATAGTTTAATAATATACTTAATAATATACTTTAATAATATACTTTAATAATATACTTAATAATATACTTTAATAATATACTTTAATAATATACTTAATAATATACTTAATAATATAGTTTAATAATATACTTTAATAATATACTTTAATAATATACTTTAATAATATAGTTTAATAATATACTTTAATAATATACTTTAATAATATACTTTAATAATATACTTTATACTATAGTTTAATAATATAGTTTAATAATATAGTTTAATAATATACTTTAATAATATACTTAATAATATACTTTAATAATATACTTTAATAATATACTTTAATAATATACTTTAATAATATAGTTTAATAATATAGTTTAATAATATAGTTTAATAATATACTTTAATAATATACTTTAATAATATACTTTAATAATATACTTTAATAATATACTTAATAATATAGTTTAATAATATAGTTTAATAATATAGTTTAATAATATAGTTTAATAATATACTTTAATAATATACTTTAATAATATACTTTAATAATATACTTAATAATATAGTTTAATAATATACTTTAATAATATACTTTAATAATATACTTTAATAATATACTTTAATAATATAGTTTAATAATATACTTTAATAATATAGTTTAATAATATACTTAATAATATACTTTAATAATATACTTTAATAATATAGTTTAATAATATAGTTTAATAATATACTTTAATAATATACTTTAATAATATAGTTGAATAATATACTTTAATAATATACTTTAATAATATACTTTAATAATATAGTTTAATAATATACTTAATAATATAGTTTAATAATATAGTTTAATAATATACTTAATAATATACTTAATAATATAGTTTAATAATATAGTTTAATAATATACTTTAATAATATACTTTAATAATATACTTTAATAATATAGTTTAATAATATACTTAATAATATACTTTAATAATATAGTTTAATAATATACTTTAATAATATACTTTAATAATATAGTTTAATAATATACTTTAATAATATACTTTAATAATATAGTTTAATAATATAGTTTAATAATATACTTTAATAAAATAGTTGAATAATATAGTTTAATAATATACTTTAATAATATAGTTTAATAATATACTTAATAATATAGTTTAATAATATAGTTTAATAATATACTTAATAATATACTTAATAATATAGTTTAATAATATAGTTTAATAATATACTTTAATAATATACTTAATAATATAGTTTAATAATATACTTTAATAATATACTTTAATAATATACTTTAATAATATACTTTTATAATATAGTTTAATAATATAGTTTAATAATATACTTAATAATATACTTTAATAATATACTTTAATAATATACTTTAAAAATATACTTTAATAATATAGTTTATTAATATACTTTATTAATATACTTTAATAATATACTTAATAATATACTTAATAATATAGTTTAATAATATAGTTTAATAATATACTTTAATAATATACTTTAATAATATACTTTAATAATATAGTTTAATAATATACTTAATAATATACTTTAATAATATACTTTAATAATATACTTTAATAATATACTTTAATAATATAGTTTAATAATATACTTTAATAATATACTTTAATAATATAGTTTAATAATATAGTTTAATAATATACTTTAATAAAATAGTTGAATAATATAGTTTAATAATATACTTTAATAATATAGTTTAATAATATACTTAATAATATAGTTTAATAATATAGTTTAATAATATACTTAATAATATACTTAATAATATAGTTTAATAATATAGTTTAATAATATACTTTAATAATATACTTAATAATATAGTTTAATAATATACTTTAATAATATACTTTAATAATATACTTTAATAATATACTTTTATAATATAGTTTAATAATATAGTTTAATAATATACTTAATAATATACTTTAATAATATACTTTAATAATATACTTTAAAAATATACTTTAATAATATAGTTTATTAATATACTTTATTAATATACTTTAATAATATACTTTAATAATATACTTAATAATATACTTTAATAATATACTTTAATAATATACTTAATAATATAGTTTAATAATATACTTTAATAATATACTTTAATAATATACTTTAATAATATACTTTAATAATATACTTAATAATATAGTTTAATAATATACTTTAATAATATACTTAATAATATAGTTGAATAATATACTTTAATAATATACTTTAATAATATAGTTGAATAATATAGTTGAATAATATACTTTAATAATATACTTAATAATATACTTATTAATATAGTTTAATAATATACTTTAATAATATACTTTAATAATATACTTAATAATATACTTTAATAATATACTTTAATAATATACTTTAATAATATACTTTAATAATATACTTTAATAATATACTTTAATAATATACTTTAATAATATACTTAATAATATACTTTAATAATATACTTTAATAATATAGTTTAATAATATACTTTAATAATATACTTTAATAATATACTTTAATAATATAGTTGAATAATATAGTTTAATAATATAGTTTAATAATATACTTTAATAATATACTTTAATAATATAGTTTAATAATATACTTTAATAATATAGTTTAATAATATACTTAATAATATAGTTTAATAATATAGTTTAATAATATAGTTTAATAATATAGTTTAATAATATACTTTAATCATATAGTTGAATAATATACTTTAATAATATACTTTAATAATATAGTTTAATAATATACTTAATAATATAGTTTAATAATATACTTAATAATATACTTAATAATATAGTTTAATAATATAGTTTAATAATATAGTTTAATAATATACTTCATAATATAGTTGAATAATATAGTTGAATAATATAGTTTAATAATATAGTTTAATAATATAGTTTAATAATATACTTAATAATATAGTTTAATAATATAGTTTAATAATATACTTAATAATATACTTAATAATATACTTTAATAATATACTTTAATAATATAGTTTAATAATATACTTCATAATATAGTTGAATAATATAGTTTAATAATATACTTTAATAATATACTTTAATAATATACTTTAATAATATACATTAATAATATAGTTTAATAATATAGTTTAATAATATAGTTTAATAATATACTTAATAATATACTTAATAATATAGTTTAATAATATAGTTTAATAATATACTTCATAATATAGTTGAATAATATAGTTTAATAATATACTTTAATAATATACTTTAATAATATACTTTAATAATATAGTTTAATAATATACTTAATAATATACTTTAATAATATAGTTTAATAATATAGTTTAATAATATACTTTAATAATATACTTTAATAATATACTTTAATAATATACTTTATACTATAGTTTAATAATATAGTTTAATAATATACTTTAATAATATACTTTAATAATATAGTTTAATAATATAGTTTAATAATATACTTTAATAATATACTTTAATAATATACTTTAATAATATACTTTATACTATAGTTTAATAATATAGTTTAATAATATACTTTAATAATATACTTTAATAATATACTTTATACTATAGTTTAATAATATAGTTTAATAATATACTTTAATAATATACTTTAATAATATACTTAATAATATACTTTAATAATATACTTTAATAATATACTTAATAATATAGTTTAATAATATAGTTTAATAATATACTTTAATAATATACTTTAATAATATAGTTTAATAATATAGTTTAATAATATACTTTAATAATATACTTTAATAATATACTTTAATAATATACTTTATACTATAGTTTAATAATATAGTTTAATAATATACTTTAATAATATACTTTAATAATATACTTAATAATATACTTTAATAATATACTTTAATAATATACTTTAATAATATAGTTGAATAATATACTTTAATAATATACTTTAATAATATACTTAATAATATAGTTTAATAATATAGTTTAATAATATACTTAATAATATACTTAATAATATAGTTTAATAATATAGTTTAATAATATAGTTTAATAATATACTTAATAATATAGTTTAATAATATACTTTAATAATATACTTTAATAATATACTTTAATAATATACTTTAATAATATAGTTTAATAATATAGTTTAATAATATACTTAATAATATACTTTAATAATATACTTTAATAATATACTTTAAAAATATACTTTAATAATATACTTTAATAATATACTTTAAAAATATACTTTAATAATATACTTAATAATATAGTTTAATAATATAGTTTAATAATATACTTAATAATATAGTTTAATAATATACTTTAATAATATACTTGAATAATATACTTTAATAATATACTTTAATAATATACTTTAATAATATACTTGAATAATATACTTTAATAATATACTTTAATAATATACTTAATAATATAGTTTAATAATATACTTTAATAATATACTTAATAATATACTTAATAATATAGTTTAAAAATATACTTTAATAATATACTTTAATAATATAGTTGAATAATATAGTTGAATAATATACTTTAATAATATACTTAATAATATACTTAATAATATAGTTTAATAATATACTTTAATAATATACTTTAATAATATACTTTAATAATATACTTTAATAATATACTTAATAATATACTTAATAATATAGTTTAATAATATACTTTAATAATATACTTTAATAATATAGTTGAATAATATAGTTTAATAATATAGTTTAATAATATACTTTAATAATATAGTTTAATAATATAGTTTAATAATATAGTTGAATAATATAGTTTAATAATATACTTTAATAATATACTTTAATAATATACTTTAATAATATAGTTGAATAATATACTTTAATAATATACTTAATAATATACTTAATAATATAGTTTAATAATATACTTTAATAATATACTTTAATAATATACTTAATAATATACTTAATAATATAGTTTAATAATATAGTTTAATAATATACTTTAATAATATAGTTGAATAATATAGTTTAATAATATAGTTTAATAATATACTTTAATAATATAGTTTAATAATATAGTTTAATAATATAGTTGAATAATATAGTTTAATAATATACTTTAATAATATACTTTAATAATATACTTTAATAATATAGTTTAATAATATACTTTAATAATATAGTTTAATAATATACTTAATAATATAGTTTAATAATATAGTTTAATAATATACTTTAATAATATACTTTAATAATATACTTTAATAATATAGTTGAATAATATAGTTTAATAATATAGTTTAATAATATACTTTAATAATATAGTTTAATAATATACTTAATAATATAGTTTAATAATATAGTTTAATAATATACTTAATAATATACTTAATAATATAGTTTAATAATATAGTTTAATAATATACTTTAATAATATACTTAATAATATAGTTTAATAATATACTTTAATAATATACTTTAATAATATACTTTAATAATATACTTTAATAATATACTTTAATAATATAGTTTAATAATATACTTTAATAATATACTTAATAATATACTTTAATAATATACTTTAATAATATACTTTAAAAATATACTTTAATAATATAGTTTATTAATATACTTTATTAATATACTTTAATAATATAGTTTAATAATATACTTAATAATATACTTTAATAATATACTTTAATAATATACTTAATAATATACTTTAATAATATACTTTAATAATATACTTAATAATATACTTAATAATATAGTTTAATAATATACTTTAATAATATACTTTAATAATATAGTTTAATAATATAGTTTAATAATATACTTTAATAATATACTTTAATAATATACTTTAATAATATACTTTATACTATAGTTTAATAATATAGTTTAATAATATAGTTTAATAATATACTTTAATAATATACTTAATAATATACTTTAATAATATACTTTAATAATATACTTTAATAATATACTTTAATAATATAGTTTAATAATATAGTTTAATAATATAGTTTAATAATATACTTTAATAATATACTTTAATAATATACTTTAATAATATACTTTAATAATATACTTAATAATATAGTTTAATAATATAGTTTAATAATATAGTTTAATAATATAGTTTAATAATATACTTTAATAATATACTTTAATAATATACTTTAATAATATACTTAATAATATAGTTTAATAATATACTTTAATAATATACTTTAATAATATAGTTTAATAATATAGTTTAATAATATACTTTAATAATATACTTTAATAATATACTTTAATAATATACTTTAATAATATACTTTATACTATAGTTTAATAATATAGTTTAATAATATAGTTTAATAATATAGTTTAATAATATACTTTAATAATATACTTTAATAATATACTTAATAATATACTTTAATAATATACTTTAATAATATACTTTAATAATATAGTTGAATAATATACTTTAATAATATACTTTAATAATATACTTAATAATATAGTTTAATAATATAGTTTAATAATATACTTAATAATATACTTAATAATATAGTTTAATAATATAGTTTAATAATATACTTAATAATATAGTTTAATAATATACTTTAATAATATACTTTAATAATATACTTTAATAATATACTTTAATAATATACTTTAATAATATAGTTTAATAATATACTTAATAATATACTTTAATAATATACTTTAATAATATACTTAAAAAATATACTTTAATAATATACTTTATTAATATACTTTAATAATATAGTTTAATAATATACTTAATAATATACTTTAATAATATAGTTTAATAATATACTTAATAATATAGTTTAATAATATACTTTAATAATATACTTGAATAATATACTTTAATAATATACTTTAATAATATACTTTAATAATATACTTTAATAATATACTTGAATAATATACTTTAATAATATACTTTAATAATATACTTAATAATATAGTTTAATAATATACTTTAATAATATACTTAATAATATACTTAATAATATAGTTTAAAAATATACTTTAATAATATACTTTAATAATATAGTTGAATAATATAGTTGAATAATATACTTTAATAATATACTTAATAATATACTTAATAATATAGTTTAATAATATACTTTAATAATATACTTTAATAATATACTTAATAATATACTTAATAATATAGTTTAATAATATAGTTTAATAATATACTTTAATAATATAGTTGAATAATATAGTTTAATAATATAGTTTAATAATATACTTTAATAATAAAGTTTAATAATATAGTTTAATAATATAGTTGAATAATATAGTTTAATAATATACTTTAATAATATACTTTAATAATATACTTTAATAATATAGTTGAATAATATACTTTAATAATATACTTAATAATATACTTAATAATATAGTTTAATAATATACTTTAATAATATACTTTAATAATATACTTAATAATATACTTAATAATATAGTTTAATAATATAGTTTAATAATATACTTTAATAATATAGTTGAATAATATAGTTTAATAATATAGTTTAATAATATACTTTAATAATATAGTTTAATAATATAGTTTAATAATATAGTTTAATAATATACTTTAATAATATACTTTAATAATATACTTTAATAATATAGTTTAATAATATACTTTAATAATATAGTTTAATAATATACTTAATAATATAGTTTAATAATATAGTTTAATAATATAGTTTAATAATATACTTTAATAATATACTTTAATAATATAGTTGAATAATATAGTTTAATAATATACTTTAATAATATACTTTAATAATATAGTTTAATAATATACTTAATAATATAGTTTAATAATATAGTTTAATAATATACTTAATAATATACTTAATAATATAGTTTAATAATATACTTTAATAATATACTTTAATAATATACTTAATAATATAGTTTAATAATATACTTTAATAATATACTTTAATAATATACTTTAATAATATACTTTAATAATATACTTTAATAATATAGTTTAATAATATACTTAATAATATACTTTAATAATATACTTTAATAATATACTTTAAAAATATACTTTAATAATATAGTTTATTAATATACTTTATTAATATACTTTAATAATATAGTTTAATAATATACTTAATAATATACTTTAATAATATACTTTAATAATATACTTAATAATATACTTTAATAATATACTTTAATAATATACTTAATAATATACTTAATAATATAGTTTAATAATATACTTTAATAATATAGTTTAATAATATAGTTTAATAATATAGTTTAATAATATACTTTAATAATATACTTTAATAATATACTTTATACTATAGTTTAATAATATAGTTTAATAATATAGTTTAATAATATACTTTAATAATATACTTAATAATATACTTTAATAATATACTTTAATAATATAGTTTAATAATATAGTTTAATAATATAGTTTAATAATATAGTTTAATAATATAGTTTAATAATATAGTTTAATAATATAGTTTAATAATATAGTTTAATAATATAGTTTAATAATATACTTTAATAATATACTTAATAATATAGTTTAATAATATAGTTTAATAATATAGTTTAATAATATACTTTAATAATATAGTTTAATAATATACTTTAATAATATAGTTTAATAATATACTTTAATAATATAGTTTAATAATATACTTTAATAATATACTTTAATAATATAGTTTAATAATATACTTAATAATATAGTTTAATAATATAGTTTAATAATATAGTTTAATAATATACTTTAATAATATACTTTAATAATATAGTTGAATAATATAGTTTAATAATATACTTTAATAATATAGTTTAATAATATAGTTTAATAATATACTTAATAATATAGTTTAATAATATAGTTTAATAATATACTTAATAATATACTTAATAATATAGTTTAATAATATAGTTTAATAATATACTTTAATAATATACTTTAATAATATACTTTAATAATATACTTTAATAATATAGTTTAATAATATACTTTAATAATATAGTTTAATAATATACTTAATAATATACTTTAATAATATAGTTTAATAATATACTTAATAATATACTTAATAATATAGTTTAATAATATACTTTAATAATTTACTTTAATAATATACTTTAATAATATACTTTAATAATATACTTTAATAATATACTTTAATAATATACTTTAATAATATAGTTTAATAATATACTTAATAATATACTTTAATAATATAGTTTAATAATATAGTTTATTAATATAGTTTAATAATATAGTTGAATAATATACTTTAATAATATACTTTAATAATATAGTTGAATAATATACTTTAATAATATACTTTAATAATATACTTAATAATATAGTTTAATAATATAGTTTAATAATATACTTAATAATATACTTAATAATATAGTTTAATAATATAGTTTAATAATATAGTTTAATAATATACTTAATAATATAGTTTAATAATATACTTTAATAATATACTTTAATAATATACTTTAATAATATAGTTTAATAATATAGTTTAATAATATAGTTTAATAATATACTTAATAATATACTTTAATAATATACTTTAATAATATACTTTAAAAATATACTTTAATAATATAGTTTATTAATATACTTTAATAATATAGTTTAATAATATACTTAATAATATACTTTAATAATATAGTTTAATAATATACTTAATAATATAGTTTAATAATATACTTGAATAATATACTTTAATAATATACTTTAATAATATACTTTAATAATATACTTTAATAATATACTTGAATAATATACTTTAATAATATACTTTAATAATATACTTAATAATATAGTTTAATAATATAGTTTAATAATATACTTAATAATATACTTAATAATATAGTTTAATAATATACTTTAATAATATACTTAATAATATACTTAATAATATAGTTTAATAATATACTTTAATAATATACTTTAATAATATACTTAATAATATAGTTTAATAATATACTTTAATAATATACTTAATAATATACTTAATAATATAGTTTAATAATATACTTAATAATATACTTTAATAATATACTTAATAATATACTTAATAATATACTTAATAATATAGTTTAATAATATACTTTAATAATATACTTTAATAATATACTTAATAATATACTTAATAATATAGTTTAATAATATACTTTAATAATATACTTTAATAATATAGTTGAATAATATAGTTTAATAATATAGTTTAATAGTATACTTTAATAATATAGTTTAATAATATAGTTTAATAATATAGTTGAATAATATAGTTTAATAATATACTTTAATAATATACTTTAATAATATACTTTAATAATATAGTTGAATAATATACTTTAATAATATACTTAATAATATACTTAATAATATAGTTTAATAATATACTTTAATAATATACTTTAATAATATACTTAATAATATACTTAATAATATAGTTTAATAATGTACTTTAATAATATACTTTAATAATATAGTTGAATAATATAGTTTAATAATATAGTTTAATAATATACTTTAATAATATACTTTAATAATATAGTTTAATAATATAGTTGAATAATATAGTTTAATAATATACTTTAATAATATACTTTAATAATATACTTTAATAATATACTTTAATAATATACTTTAATAATATAGTTTAATAATATACTTAATAATATAGTTTAATAATATAGTTTAATAATATAGTTTAATAATATAGTTTAATAATATACTTTAATAATATACTTTAATAATATAGTTGAATAATATAGTTTAATAATATACTTTAATAATATAGTTTAATAATATACTTAATAATATAGTTTAATAATATAGTTTAATAATATACTTAATAATATACTTAATAATATAGTTTAATAATATAGTTTAATAATATACTTTAATAATATACTTAATAATATAGTTTAATAATATACTTTAATAATATAGTTTAATAATATACTTTAATAATATACTTTAATAATATACTTTAATAATATACTTTAATAATATAGTTTAACTAGAAACAAAATTTCAAGAAATTTTACTGGGTGCCTGAAGCTCGCCAAGTCTGTGCAGCATTTGAGCCACGGACCACAATTTGATGACATTTAGCCTCTCAGAAGGGTCCATTTGGTTACATGTGAGCCAGGTCTCCCCATTCTCCCATTGACTTTCAATGGGGTATTTTGTCTAAGTTTATTGCGCATTATGTTGCCACCAACATTATAATGCTAACATGCTAATACTAACATGCTAACATGCTAGCATGCTAAATTTTTAATGCTAACATGCTAACATGCTAATTCTAACATGCTAATGCTAACATGCTAATGCTACCATGCTAACATGCTAATGCTAACATGCTAATGCTAACATGCTAACATGCTAATGTTACATGCTAATGTTACATGCTAATGTTACATGCTAATGCTGGCATGCTAATGCTAACATGCTAATATGCTAACATGCTAATGCTAAGATGTCTGAGCTGTAAGGGTCCATATGGTTTCGTTCAGGGGGGCGGCCCGGTTCCGGCGAGCCGCCCTGCTTCTGAAACGGTCGAGAAATGACAGAGTTACGTGTTTCCCCGATTTTCTCCATTGTGTGTGTGTGCGTGCACATGTGTGCATGTGCGTGCATGTGCGTTCGTGTGTGCGCGTGTGTGAGAGGTGGCCAACTTGGTCTAAGTGCATGGAGCAAGTTTCAAGACTGTAGCATGTTGCAAACAAAAGTTATAGCTGTTTAAAGGCCAGCCAATAGGAATACAGAGGGGCGGGGCTTAAGCAATTAAGCCATCACAGCTTGTTCCTCTTGATGGTCTACGTCCATGTACCAAAGTTTGAGGCTGTAGCATGTTGTAAACAATAGTTAGAGCTGTGTAAAGGCCAGCCAATAGGAAGACAGAGGGGTGGGGCTTAAGCAATTAAACATTTACAGCGTGCTCCTATTGGTGGTCCAAGTCCATGGAGCAAGTTTCAAGACTGTAGCATGTTGCAAACAAAAGTTATAGCTGTGTAAAGGCCAGCCAATAGGAATACAGAGGGGCGGGGCTTAAGCAATTAAGCCATTACAGCTTGTTCCTCTTGATGGTCTACGTCCATGTACCAAAGTTTGAGGCTGTAACATGTTGTAAACAATAGTTAGAGCTGTGTAAAGGCCAGCCAATAGGAAGACAGAGGGGCGGGGCTTAAGCAATTAAACATTTACAGCGTGCTCCTATTGGTGGTCCAAGTCCATGGAGCAAGTTTCAAGACGGTAGCATGTTGCAAACAAAAGTTATAGCTGTGTAAAGGCCAGCCAATAGGAATACAGAGGGGCGGGGCTTAAGCAATTAAGCCATTACAGCTTGTTCCTCTTGATGGTTTACGTCCATGTACCAAAGTTTGAGGATGTAGCATGTTGTAAACAATAGTTATAGCTGTGTAAAGGCCAGCCAATAGGAAGACAGAGGGGCGGGGCTTAAGCAATTAAGCCATTACAGCTTGTTCCTCTTGATGGTCTACGTCCATGTACCAAAGTTTGAGGCTGTAACATGTTGTAAACAATAGTTAGAGCTGTGTAAAGGCCAGCCAATAGGAAGACAGAGGGGCGGGGCTTAAGCAATTAAACATTTACAGCGTGCTCCTATTGGTGGTCCAAGTCCATGGAGCAAGTTTCAAGACTGTAGCATGTTGCAAACAAAAGTTATAGCTGTGTAAAGGCCAGCCAATAGGAATACAGAGGGGCGGGGCTTAAGCAATTAAGCCATTACAGCTTGTTCCTCTTGATGGTCTACGTCCATGTACCAAAGTTTGAGGCTGTAGCATGTTGTAAACAATAGTTAGAGCTGTGTAAAGGCCAGCCAATAGGAAGACAGAGGGGCGGGGCTTAAGCAATTAAACATTTACAGCGTGCTCCTATTGGTGGTCCAAGTCCATGGAGCAAGTTTCAAGACTGTAGCATGTTGCAAACAAAAGTTATAGCTGTTTAAAGGCCAGCCAATAGGATTACAGAGGGGCGGGGCTTAAGCAATTAAGCCATTACAGCTTGTTCCTCTTGATGGTATACGTCCATGTACCAAAGTTTGAGGCTGTAGCATGTTGTAAACAATAGTTACAGCTGTGTAAAGGCCAGCCAATAGGACGACAGAGGGGCGGGGCTTAAGCAATTAAACATTTACAGCGTGCTCCTATTGGTGGTCCAAGTCCATGGAGCAAGTTTCAAGACTGTAGCATGCTGCAAGCAAAAGTTATAGCTGTTTAAAGGCCAGCCAATAGGAATACAGAGGGGCGGGGCTTAAGCAATTAAGCCATTACAGCTTGTTCCGCTTGATGGTATACGTCCATGTACCAAAGTTTGAGGCTGTAGCATGTTGTAAACAATAGTTAGAGCTGTGTAAAGGCCAGCCAATAGGACGACAGAGGGGCGGGGCTTAAGCAATTAAACATTTACAGCGTGCTCCTATTGGTGGTCCAAGTCCATGGAGCAAGTTTCAAGACTGTAGCATGCTGCAAGCAAAAGTTATAGCTGTTTAAAGGCCAGCCAATAGGAATACAGAGGGGCGGGGCTTAAGCAATTAAGCCATTACAGCTTGTTCCTCTTGATGGTATACGTCCATGTACCAAAGTTTGAGGCTGTAGCATGTTGTAAACAATAGTTAGAGCTGTGTAAAGGCCAGCCAATAGGACGACAGAGGGGCGGGGCTTAAGCAATTAAGCCATCACAGCTTGTTCCTCTTGATGGTCTACGTCCATGTACCAAAGTTTGAGGCTGTAGCATGTTGTAAACAATAGTTAGAGCTGTGTAAAGGCCAGCCAATAGGAAGACAGAGGGGCGGGGCTTAAGCAATTAAACATTTACAGCGTGCTCCTATTGGTGGTCCAAGTCCATGGAGCAAGTTTCAAGACTGTAGCATGTTGCAAACAAAAGTTAGAGCTGTGTTAAGGCCAGCCAATAGGAAGAGAGGGTTTGTGTGTTGGTGTGTGTGTGTGTGTGTGTGTGTGTGTGTGTGTGTGTGTGTCCATTTGGTTTCTCTCAGGGGGGCGGCCCGGTTCCGGCGAGCCACCCTGCGTCTGAAACGGTTGAGAAATGACAGAGTTATGTGTTTCCCCAATGTTCTTCATTGACTTTCAATGTGTGTGTGTGTGTGTGTGTGTGTGCGTGCACATGTGTGCATGTGCGTGCGTGTGCGTTTGTGTGCGCGCGTGTGTGAAGGGTGAATCATTAACAATGTATCAATTTCAGCTGGGCTAGTCTATGCAAATGCCACCACTATTGAAAGTTAACCCATTTTGAACGGGAACCCCTTTTTTTTGTTATGCTGAATTTGTTCAGATATACGGTCCGAAAAAATTGCTCTAGCGCAAAAAGTAAAAGTCGAATGCGATTTTTGTTTTCGCCGTGAGTGACCCGAGACATTGAGGTACGCCGTGTGCGATCGTGGTATTGGTACGATAAAAAACGTGGTTATAAGAGCGAGTTAAGAAATTGTGTTTGTGATGAAAAAAATGCTGACTCATTCAGGCAGTTAACATGGCGTTTCATGAAACATTATGATGGTACACCTGTCGCTTTCAGGGCTGTAGTTCGCGTACCATATGAATCTGGGCTGTGGTTGTGACATTGGGTGAAAGAGGACGAGTGTGGCTACAAAATTACCGAAACCCATGCGTGTAAAGTTAATATTTTGGCCGTGAGGACGATTTGTTCTGAGAATTTCGCTACAGTTTTCACACTGGCCGCTCACTCTGACCCGGTCTCTCTCTGGGCGTGCGACACTCTAAGTCGAGATTTTTGCTCAGACCACACACACTTTGAACTGCGATAGCGGGCAAACCGTGCAACGTATTCGAATTCCGTCTGAACCACAACAAAGTCGATTGCCTCGTGTGCTGTTTGACGTTCAAATCGTGTTTCTACGTAACAGTATGCCAGAGCAATGTGGCTCTAAAGTAACGCGTTGTTTTCTGTTTTTACCCGCGTTTCCCCATTGACTTTGAATGGGGATTTTTCGCGTAGTTTATTGCGAATTACGTCGGCACGGTAACGCGAATCGGAAAGAAAAGCACAAGCACACCATTCCCGGCCGAGCCGCACGTTTTGATGTATATATTGCGGGGCTTTGGTAAACCGTGCGGCCGGCCATAGCGGTCAAAGTTTCGGAACATATACGATTATTATTATTAAGTATTGGTTTCGGATTAATATACTTTAATAATATACTTTAAAAATATACTTTAATAATATAGTTTATTAATATACTTTATTAATATACTTTAATAATATAGTTTAATAATATACTTAATAATATACTTTAATAATATACTTTAATAATATACTTAATAATATAGTTTAATAATATAGTTTAATAATATACTTTAATAATATACTTAATAATATAGTTTAATAATATAGTTTAATAATATACTTTAATAATATAGTTTAATAATATAGTTTAATAATATAGTTTAATAATATACTTTAATAATATACTTTAATAATATACTTTAATAATATACTTAATAATATAGTTTAATAATATAGTTTAATAATATACTTTAATAATATACTTAATAATATAGTTTAATAATATAGTTTAATAATATACTTTAATAATATACTTTAATAATATAGTTTAATAATATAGTTTAATAATATACTTTAATAATATACTTTAATAATATACTTTATACTATAGTTTAATAATATAGTTTAATAATATAGTTTAATAATATAGTTTAATAATATACTTTAATAATATACTTAATAATATACTTTAATAATATACTTTAATAATATACTTTAATAATATAGTTGAATAATATACTTTAATAATATACTTTAATAATATACTTAATAATATAGTTTAATAATATAGTTTAATAATATACTTAATAATATACTTAATAATATAGTTTAATAATATAGTTTAATAATATACTTTAATAATATACTTAATAATATAGTTTAATAATATACTTTAATAATATACTTTAATAATATACTTTAATAATATACTTTAATAATATAGTTTAATGATATACTTAATAATATAGTTTAATAATATACTTTAATAATATACTTTAAAAATATACTTTAATAATATAGTTTATTAATATACTTTAATAATATAGTTTAATAATATACTTAATAATATACTTTAATAATATAGTTTAATAATATACTTAATAATATAGTTTAATAATATACTTTAATAATATACTTGAATAATATACTTTAATAATATACTTTAATAATATACTTTAATAATATACTTTAATAATATACTTTAATAATATACTTAATAATATAGTTTAATAATATAGTTTAATAATATACTTAATAATATACTTAATAATATAGTTTAATAATATAGTTTAATAATATACTTTAATAATATACTTAATAATATAGTTTAATAATATACTTTAATAATATACTTAATAATATACTTTAATAATATACTTTAATAATATAGTTTAATAATATAGTTTAATAATATACTTAATAATATACTTTAATAATATACTTTAATAATATACTTTAAAAATATACTTTAATAATATAGTTTATTAATATACTTTAATAATATAGTTTAATAATATACTTAATAATATAGTTTAATAATATAGTTTAATAATATACTTAATAATATAGTTTAATAATATAGTTTAATAATATACTTGAATAATATACTTTAATAATATACTTTAATAATATACTTTAATAATATACTTTAATAATATACTTGAATAATATACTTTAATAATATACTTAATAATATAGTTTAATAATATACTTTAATAATATACTTAATAATATACTTAATAATATAGTTTAAAAATATACTTTAATAATATACTTTAATAATATAGTTGAATAATATAGTTGAATAATATACTTTAATAATATACTTAATAATATACTTTAATAATATACTTTAATAATATACTTTAATAATATACTTTAATAATATAGTTTAATAATATAGTTTAATAATATAGTTTAATAATATACTTTAATAATATACTTTAATAATATACTTTAATAATATACTTAATAATATAGTTTAATAATATAGTTTAATAATATAGTTTAATAATATAGTTTAATAATATAGTTTAATAATATACTTTAATAATATACTTTAATAATATACTTTAATAATATACTTTAATAATATAGTTTAATAATATACTTTAATAATATAGTTTAATAATATACTTAATAATATAGTTTAATAATATAGTTTAATAATATACTTTAATAATATACTTTAATAATATAGTTGAATAATATAGTTTAATAATATAGTTTAATAATATAGTTTAATAATATACTTTAATAATATACTTTAATAATATAGTTGAATAATATAGTTTAATAATATACTTTAATAATATACTTTAATAATATAGTTTAATAATATACTTAATAATATAGTTTAATAATATAGTTTAATAATATACTTAATAATATACTTAATAATATAGTTTAATAATATAGTTTAATAATATACTTTAATAATATACTTTAATAATATACTTTAATAATATACTTTAATAATATAGTTTAATAATATACTTTAATAATATAGTTTAATAATATACTTAATAATATACTTTAATAATATAGTTTAATAATATACTTAATAATATACTTAATAATATAGTTTAATAATATACTTTAATAATATACTTTAATAATATACTTTAATAATATACTTTAATAATATACTTTAATAATATAGTTTAATAATATACTTAATAATATACTTTAATAATATAGTTTAATAATATAGTTTATTAATATAGTTTAATAATATAGTTTAATAATATACTTTAATAATATACTTTAATAATATACTTTAATAATATACTTTAATAATATACTTTAATAATATACTTTAATAATATACTTAATAATATAGTTTAATAATATAGTTTAATAATATAGTTTATTAATATAGTTTATTAATATAGTTTAATAATATAGTTTAATAATATACTTTAATAATATACTTTAATAATATAGTTGAATAATATACTTTAATAATATACTTTAATAATATACTTTAATAATATACTTAATAATATAGTTTAATAATATAGTTTAATAATATACTTAATAATATACTTATAATATAGTTTAATAATATACTTTAATAATATACTTTAATAATATACTTAATAATATAGTTTAATAATATAGTTTAATAATATACTTTAATAATATACTTTAATAATATACTTTAATAATATAGTTTAATAATATAGTTTAATAATATACTTAATAATATACTTTAATAATATACTTTAATAATATACTTTAAAAATATACTTTAATAATATAGTTTATTAATATACTTTAATAATATAGTTTAATAATATACTTAATAATATACTTAATAATATAGTTTAATAATATACTTTAATAATATACTTAATAATATAGTTTAATAATATACTTTAATAATATACTTTAATAATATACTTTAATAATATAGTTTAATAATATACTTAATAATATACTTTAATAATATACTTTAATAATATACTTTAAAAATATACTTTAATAATATACTTTAATAATATACTATAATAATATAGTTTAATAATATACTTAATAATATACTTTAATAATATAGTTTAATAATATAGTTTATTAATATAGTTTAATAATATAGTTTAATAATATACTTTAATAATATACTTTAATAATAAAGTTGAATAATATACTTTAATAATATACTTTAATAATATACTTTAATAATATACTTAATAATATAGTTTAATAATATAGTTTAATAATATACTTAATAATATACTTAATAATATAGTTTAATAATATACTTTAATAATATACTTTAATAATATACTTTAATAATATAGTTTAATAATATAGTTTAATAATATACTTAATAATATACTTTAATAATATAGTTTAATAATATAGTTTATTAATATAGTTTAATAATATAGTTGAATAATATACTTTAATAATATAGTTGAATAATATACTTTAATAATATACTTTAATAATATACTTTAATAATATACTTAATAATATAGTTTAATAATATAGTTTAATAATATAGTTTAATAATATAGTTTAATAATATAGTTTAATAATATACTTTAATAATATACTTTAATAATATACTTTAATAATATAGTTTAATAATATACTTTAATAATATACTTTAATAATATACTTTAATAATATAGTTTAATAATATACTTTAATAATATAGTTTAATAATATACTTAATAATATACTTTAATAATATAGTTTAATAATATACTTAATAATATACTTAATAATATACTTTAATAATATACTTTAATAATATACTTTAATAATATACTTTAATAATATACTTTAATAATATACTTTAATAATATACTTTAATAATATAGTTTAATAATATACTTAATAATATACTTTAATAATATAGTTTAATAATATAGTTTATTAATATAGTTTAATAATATAGTTTAATAATATACTTTAATAATATACTTTAATAATATAGTTGAATAATATACTTTAATAATATACTTTAATAATATACTTTAATAATATACTTAATAATATAGTTTAATAATATAGTTTAATAATATACTTAATAATATACTTAATAATATAGTTTAATAATATAGTTTAATAATATAGTTTAATAATATACTTAATAATATAGTTTAATAATATAGTTTAATAATATACTTTAATAATATACTTTAATAATATACTTTAATAATATACTTTAATAATATACTTTAATAATATAGTTTAATAATATACTTAATAATATACTTTAATAATATACTTTAATAATATACTTTAAAAATATACTTTAATAATATAGTTTATTAATATACTTTAATAATATACTTTAATAATATACTTAATAATATACTTTAATAATATAGTTTAATAATATACTTAATAATATAGTTTAATAATATACTTTAATAATATACTTTAATAATATACTTTAATAATATACTTTAATAATATACTTTAATAATATACTGGAATAATATACTTTAATAATATACTTTAATAATATACTTAATAATATAGTTTAATAATATACTTTAATAATATACTTAATAATATAGTTTAATAATATAGTTTAATAATATACTTAATAATATACTTAATAATATAGTTTAATAATATAGTTTAATAATATACTTTAATAATATACTTAATAATATAGTTTAATAATATACTTTAATAATATACTTTAATAATATACTTAATAATATAGTTTAATAATATACTTTAATAATATACTTAATAATATAGTTTAATAATATAGTTTAATAATATACTTTAATAATATACTTTAATAATATAGTTTAATAATATAGTTTAATAATATAGTTTAATAATATAGTTTAATAATATACTTTAATAATATACTTTAATAATATACTTAATAATATAGTTTAATAATATAGTTTAATAATATAGTTTAATAATATACTTTAATAATATACTTTAATAATATACTTTAATAATATAGTTTAATAATATACTTTAATAATATAGTTTAATAATATAGTTTAATAATATACTTTAATAATATAGTTTAATAATATACTTAATAATATAGTTTAATAATATAGTTTAATAATATAGTTTAATAATATAGTTTAATAATATACTTTAATAATATAGTTGAATAATATAGTTTAATAATATACTTTAATAATATAGTTTAATAATATACTTAATAATATAGTTTAATAATATAGTTTAATAATATACTTAATAATATACTTAATAATATAGTTTAATAATATAGTTTAATAATATACTTTAATAATATACTTTAATAATATACTTTAATAATATACTTTAATAATATAGTTTAATAATATACTTTAATAATATAGTTTAATAATATACTTAATAATATACTTTAATAATATAGTTTAATAATATACTTAATAATATACTTAATAATATAGTTTAATAATATACTTTAATAATATACTTTAATAATATACTTTAATAATATACTTTAAAAATATACTTTAATAATATACTTTAATAATATACTTTAATAATATAGTTTAATAATATACTTAATAATATACTTTAATAATATAGTTTAATAATATAGTTTATTAATATAGTTTAATAATATAGTTTAATAATATACTTTAATAATATACTTTAATAATATAGTTGAATAATATACTTTAATAATATACTTTAATAATATACTTTAATAATATACTTAATAATATAGTTTAATAATATAGTTTAATAATATACTTAATAATATACTTAATAATATAGTATAATAATATAGTTTAATAATATACTTTAATAATATACTTAATAATATAGTTTAATAATATACTTTAATAATATACTTAATAATATAGTTTAATAATATAGTTTAATAATATACTTTAATAATATACTTAATAATATACTTTAATAATATACTTTAATAATATACTTTAAAAATATACTTTAATAATATAGTTTATTAATATACTTTAATAATATAGTTTAATAATATACTTAATAATATACTTTAATAATATAGTTTAATAATATACTTAATAATATAGTTTAATAATATACTTTAATAATATACTTGAATAATATACTTTAATAATATACTTTAATAATATACTTTAATAATATAGTTTAATAATATACTTTAATAATATACTTTAATAATATAGTTTAATAATATACTTTAATAATATACTTTAATAATATACTTAATAATATACTTTAATAATATAGTTTAATAATATACTTAATAATATACTTAATAATATAGTTTAATAATATAGTTTAATAATATAGTTTAATAATATACTTAATAATATACTTTAATAATATAGTTTAATAATATACTTAATAATATACTTAATAATATACTTTAATAATATACTTTAATAATATACTTTAATAATATACTTTAATAATATACTTTAATAATATAGTTTAATAATATAGTTTAATAATATACTTTAATAATATAGTTTAATAATATACTTAATAATATACTTAATAATATAGTTTAATAATATACTTAATAATATACTTAATAATATAGTTTAATAATATACTTTAATAATATACTTTAATAATATACTTTAATAATATACTTTAATAATATACTTTAATAATATACTTAATAATATACTTTAATAATATACTTAATAATATACTTTAATAATATAGTTTAATAATATAGTTTATTAATATAGTTTAATAATATAGTTTAATAATATACTTTAATAATATACTTTAATAATATAGTTGAATAATATACTTTAATAATATACTTTAATAATATACTTTAATAATATACTTAATAATATAGTTTAATAATATAGTTTAATAATATACTTAATAATATAGTTTAATAATATAGTTTAATAATATACTTTAATAATATACTTAATAATATAGTTTAATAATATACTTTAATAATATACTTTAATAATATACTTTAATAATATAGTTTAATAATATAGTTTAATAATATACTTAATAATATACTTTAATAATATACTTTAATAATATACTTTAAAAATATACTTTAATAATATACTTTATTAATATACTTTAATAATATAGTTTAATAATATACTTAATAATATAGTTTAATAATATAGTTTAATAATATACTTAATAATATAGTTTAATAATATACTTTAATAATATACTTGAATAATATACTTTAATAATATACTTTAATAATATACTTTAATAATATACTTTAATAATATACTTGTCACGACTATGGTCGTGTGTGGTTATGATTAATTATGAGTGTTATGATTTATGAGTGTTATTTTGGATTATAAATATATATATATGTTTATTGCTAATAGTATATATATATTTATATGGTGGTATATTGTTATAGTATATATATGTGTATGTGGATTATCTTAGGCCTAGATGTCTTCTAATATATATATATATATCTATATCTGTGCAGCAGTTGTTATGAACCTGTATTAGACTAACTCTCCTCCCATGCAGAGTATACTAATGGGTCTTCAGACAGACTGATTGTCATCAGCTGTGTGTCTGGGGTAACCCTGTTGGCCATGACCATGGAGGTCTGATCAACCTCCCTGATTGGCTGACGGTCACGTGAGCGAGCTAGCGGCCGCGGCTCTCTCACTACATAGCCCATTCATGCCCAGCCCAGCGCTGGGGAAACACTTCTAAGGTCTTTCCCCCATCCGTCGTACTACTGTCGCCAACTGTTTTCGTTTTGTTCTTTAATTTGTGAAGTTGAACCTTTGTTTGTTTAGATAAGTTTTCCCTTCGGAAAGGAATAACTTTAGTTTTGTTTGCGATCCGGTTTGTATTAATTTGAAGTTGAAGAGCCATTTATTTTGTACTATTGTTAATTATTATATTTATTCACTATACTACTGAATAAATACTTGCATTAAGGCCTTGGTTTCCGTTTCTCCTACCTATCTTACATTACCTTTTACCCCTAGACATATGGTTTTGTAACATATTTGGGAGCCCGTCCGTTTCAAAAAACAAATTAAGGATTCAGTTGTTCAGTTGGTTATGTTTTTTGTTTTGCTAGTATTGCTTTTGGTGGTAGACGGATTGGGGAGTATTAATGGTGAGTATGTTGCTCGCACCAGTTTGAGTAACAGATTTCGTTGCGGTGGTATGGCCTCTGATGACCAGGGTGCTAGTACGGATGTCCTGTCGCTTGAGGAGCTACAACAGTGCTCATATTGGGAATTGTACAGTATTGCCAAACAATTTAACGTTCCTTTACCGCACGGTACCAAAAAGAAAGAGGCGATTTTCGCAGCTGTCTCACGGCAGTTGCTTTCACAGGGAGTCATTACGATGCTGTCAGATGAGAGTGAGGGGGGAGACGTATCACTCATTGTCGCAGAACCGAGTTCCAGTGGGGCCAATCAGTCTGACACTACGGGTGTGTTAGAGCAGGGCGAGGATCCCGCGGGGGACCCGTCTGCTCAGGCCCCACATGATGACCCACGGGGCACTGGGGGGAGTCCTCAGGACATAGGGGGGGTTCTGCGCCTCCGGGAGCTTGAGCTGGAAATAGCACTAACAACGCTGAAGAGCGAGGAGTGCAAACTACAGCGTCAGAGACATGAGCTCGACATGGCACGCCTGCGAGGCCAGACCTACCCCGACGAGGCGTCCGCAGGGGCGCCCGCCTCCCAGCAGCAACACGGGTCATCCCCAGGTTCCAGAGGAGTGGCAGCGTTCGACATAAGCAAACAAATCGCATTGGTACCTGCGTTCAAGGAGGGTGAGTTGGATAACTACTTTTGTGCTTTTGAACGAATTGCTGGTGCTGTTAAGTGGCCCAGGGAATTCTGGAGTTTGCTACTCCAATGTAAGTTGACAGGTAGAGCACAGGATATCTGTAGCGCACTCACGGTGGATGAGAGCCTATGTTATGATGTCGTAAAGGCGGCTATCCTTAGCGGTTTCGAAATGGTGCCTGAACATTATAGGCAAAAATATAGGGCCGCTCAAAAATCCTCTACTCAAACGTTTGTGGAATTTGGCCGTGAAAAAGCCACATTGTTTAGGAAATGGTGCAACGCGAGCAACGTACACACTTTTGAGCAGCTTACTGAGCTGATAGTGATGGAAGATTTCAAATCATGTATCCCAGATCGTATTGTTGTCTATCTTGAGGAACAAAAGATTAACTCAATTGCTAAAGCCTCTGTGAGGGCCGATGAATATGATCTGACGCACCGGTCTGGTGTTTCTCCGGTGCGTAGCGGGGAGGGTCTGTTTAACATGCAGAAAAAACAGCACAAATTGTCACAGCCGAAGAGTCCACCGAGGGGCGCAAGTGCAGCGCCTGACAATCGTGCTTGCTTTTACTGTCATGAAATGGGCCATTTGGTTTCTCGTTGCCCTAAAGTACAACATAAGCAGCAGAAAGAGAATGGAAATGGAAATGTGTATTCAAAAAAACCAAAGGGTGTGGGGTTTGTGCATACTATTCCTCGGTCTGCTTCCGAGACAGCTATGGCTGTCCGGGCGGAGGTAGAGGAGTGTTTTGATCCCTTTATTTTGCATGGCTCAGTCTCTCTGTCTGATAAGGAAAATGAGCGCGTTCCTATCACCATTTTGCGTGATACAGGCGCCTCACAGTCCCTTATTTTACAGAGTGTACTGCCATTTGCGGAGAATACCTTTTGTGGTTCCGATGCATTGGTTTTGGGCGTGGAAATGATATCCTCTCGCGCTCCATTGCATATGATCCACCTACGCTCTCCACTTGTTTCTGGTCTTGTGCAGATCGGGTTACGTGAAAGTTTACCCATTGAAGGTGTGGGGATGATTCTTGGCAACGACATAGCTGGGGAAAAAGTGTTTGCGTCGCTAGAAGTGGTTGAAAAGCCTGTGGCTAACGTAGCTATGCCTGTGCTGGGAGCCCCACCCACTGTGTTTCCGGGTTGTGCTGTGACTCGCGCACAATCGAAAAAGTTTGATGACGAGGCTACGTTGTGTGACACTTTCTTGTGTGCCGAGCGACCAGTGGGTGATGCCCCACAGACATCGCGTAAGCGGGCTAGGAAAAGCTTGCTGGCTACTAAAAGTGATTTTGGGTTTGATATCGATAGGGAAACATTTGCGCATGCGCAGAAGCACGATCGCTCTCTCTCTGTGTGCTGGGAGGCAGTTACCAAAGTGGGTGATGCTGCTGTGCCGAGTGCATATAGTGTAGAGGATGGCCTCCTTGTGCGTAAATGGTTTCCAGCGGCTATCGGTGACTTGAAATGGAATGTGGTGCGTCAGGTTGTGGTACCTCAGGGTTTCCGTTCCCAGATTCTCAGTCTGGCTCACGACAACATTTCTGGCCACCTGGGCATTCGTAAAACTTATGACCGCATCCTACGCTATTTTTTCTGGCCGGGTTTGAATGCGTCTGTTACTGACTTCTGCCGCACTTGTCATGTGTGTCAGATGACGGGGAAGCCAAACCAGACTATTCCGCCCGCGCCGTTGAAACCGATCCCTGCTGTGGGTGAACCATTTGAGCACATCATGATTGACTGTGTCGGTCCATTACCGACCACAAAATCTGGTCACAAATACCTTCTTACTGTAATGTGTAGTGCAACGCGCTACCCAGAAGCGTTCCCATTACGCACACTAAAAGTGAGACCAGTTATTAAAGCGCTTTCTAGCTTTTTCTCTACTTTTGGGTTTTGCCGGTATCTTCAAAGTGACCAGGGCTCAAATTTCATGTCTAAATTATTTGCTCAAGTTGCTTCCACCCTTGGCATAGAACACAGACACTCTAGCGCTTATCATCCTGAGTCCCAGGGCGCGCTTGAGCGGTTTCACCAGACGTTGAAAGCGATGATGAAGAAATACTGTCACGAAACTGGTAAAGCCTGGGACGAGGGCTTGCCTTATCTTATGCTGGCAGTAAGAGAGAGCGTACAGGAGTCGCTGGGGTTTAGCCCAGCGGAGCTGGTGTTTGGCCACACGGTGCGCGGGCCGTTGCGTGCGTTTCGAGAGGGCTTATTAGCCAACGCAAACTCGCCGGTGACTAATGTATTGGATTTTGTTGCGGGGTTTCGCGAGCGATTGCACAAGGCCAGACAGATGGCTAGCAGCTTTCTGAGTAAAGCTCAAGGTAAAATGAAGGCATGGTTTGACAGGAAGGCTGTGCATAGAGTGTTTGCTGTGGGTCAGAGGGTGTTGGTGCTGCTCCCACTGCAAAGCTCAGCCTTCCAGGCCAAATTCAGTGGTCCTTATGTGATTGACAAAAAAATAAGTGAAACAGATTATGTGATTTTGACGCCCGATCGTCGCAAAAAGACAAGGGTTTGTCATGTGAATATGCTCAAGCCGTATCTGGCTCGCACCGAGTCAGATACTCCTGTTATTCCCGCAGTTGTCGCCTCACTTTCTGCAGCAGCGCCGTCACTTTATTCCCCTGAGAGTGATGGGCTGCGTGTAATACAAAACAATATTCAACTATATTGACATTTATAATTAAATTGGTGTCTTTACACTGTATAATTTTACATTTGATTTAAGTGTCTATTTGTTTGTCTCTAAATGTTTTGATGAATTGAACAATGCCCTTTTGGTAAACAAGTGTAAGGCTTAATTGGGTCGTCCACTCACAGTTAACAGTCTTTGTATTGAGTTTGTGCTTGAAATGTAGGCCTACTGTAATTCTGCAAACTGTTAATAAATATTTCAATCAATCAATCAAAATTGACATTTCAACTATTGATCAGACGCTGTGCATTGACGACACCTAATGGTCATTCATTTTAATTGCATGCATGCAGAGAAATCACAACATTGTGAGACGCACTGGGTCGTTGCCATGTTTTGCCACGGAAACCAGCGACCTGCCTTGTGTAAGTAAGTAAGTACATTTTATTTATAAAGCACCTTTCTTAACAATGTTACAAAGTGCTGTACAGTGACACAATAAAATCAATCATAATTAAAACAGTGACAGTACAACAAGCAAATAAGAACAACATAATCAAGTCAAATAAAATCAGAAAAATGTTCCCGAAATAAAAACGTTTTCAGTGGACGAAGCCAGGCTTGATACGAGCAGACGTGGCAACGCCATTGAAACACAGGGGCAATCTCCCGTTGGCCGAGAGGTTGGAACTCACGGGACAATGGGAGCCTGCATGCTTTTGGGCGGCCAATAAGGGCAGGGGTAAAACAGAGAGAATTGTTCCGGATCCTGCGCGCAGGGTCCGGCCCATTCCTCTCTGTTATGTCATATGACGAGCATTCAGTTGAAGGTTTACTTGATTTAACTTTTAATATCACAATTATTGTAGCTAATCTAACTGAATCTGGAAGTCTTCCTTTATTAAATGATTCTTCATAGTCTGGAATTGTAACTGATCAATTTTTTATGGTGACTTTCGCCTTTATTTTATATGGAGGGACAGTCAGTGGTGTAAACTTTATTTATATAGCACATTTCATACATAAAATGCAACTCTGTCACATTCTGTTTCTCCCTCAGTCTGTGACTCCACACTGGCCTCCCATATCCCATTCCAGCACACCCAGTTCCATTTACACACCTGTCAACTACCTCGTCAGCCCAGCAGTGAACACTTCTCCAATCAACCTGCTCACTATAAAACTGGACTCAGTACAAACACTCATTGTCAGTTCATAACCTGTGTCACAGATGTCCTGCCTGTTAAATATTATACTCTAGTTTGTTGTGACTTTGCTCCTGGGTTCAACTCTGTCTGCATCCTTGACAACTCAAAGTACTTCACATATTAAACTTTATTTATATAGCACATTTCATACATAAAATGCAACTCAAAGTACTTCACATAAAAATAAAATAAAAAATAACAAGCAGCGGAATGCCAGAAACAAAAAGTAGGTCAATCTACAATTAGCAAATAAAAATAGCAATACAAAACAATATTCAACTATATTGACATTTATAATTAAATTGGTGTCTTTACACTGTATAATTTTACATTTGATTTAAGTGTCTATTTGTTTGTCTCTAAATGTTTTGATGAATTGAACAATGCCCTTTTGGTAAACAAGTGTAAGGCTTAATTGGGTCGTCCACTCACAGTTAACAGTCTTTGTATTGAGTTTGTGCTTGAAATGTAGGCCTACTGTAATTCTGCAAACTGTTAATAAATATTTCAATCAATCAATCAAAATTGACATTTCAACTATTGATCAGACGCTGTGCATTGACGACACCTAATGGTCATTCATTTTAATTGCATGCATGCAGAGAAATCACAACATTGTGAGACGCACTGGGTCGTTGCCATGTTTTGCCACGGAAACCAGCGACCTGCCTTGTGTAAGTAAGTAAGTACATTTTATTTATAAAGCACCTTTCTTAACAATGTTACAAAGTGCTGTACAGTGACACAATAAAATCAATCATAATTAAAACAGTGACAGTACAACAAGCAAATAAGAACAACATAATCAAGTCAAATAAAATCAGAAAAATGTTCCCGAAATAAAAACGTTTTCAGTGGACGAAGCCAGGCTTGATACGAGCAGACGTGGCAACGCCATTGAAACACAGGGGCAATCTCCCGTTGGCCGAGAGGTTGGAACTCACGGGACAATGGGAGCCTGCATGCTTTTGGGCGGCCAATAAGGGCAGGGGTAAAACAGAGAGAATTGTTCCGGATCCTGCGCGCAGGGTCCGGCCCATTCCTCTCTGTTATGTCATATGACGAGCATTCAGTTGAAGGTTTACTTGATTTAACTTTTAATATCACAATTATTGTAGCTAATCTAACTGAATCTGGAAGTCTTCCTTTATTAAATGATTCTTCATAGTCTGGAATTGTAACTGATCAATTTTTTATGGTGACTTTCGCCTTTATTTTATATGGAGGGACAGTCAGTGGTGTAAACTTTATTTATATAGCACATTTCATACATAAAATGCAACTCTGTCACATTCTGTCTCTCCCTCAGTCTGTGACTCCACACTGGCCTCCCATATCCCATTCCAGCACACCCAGTTCCATTTACACACCTGTCAACTACCTCGTCAGCCCAGCAGTGAACACTTCTCCAATTAACCTGCTCACTATAAAACTGGACTCAGTACAAACACTCATTGTCAGTTCATAACCTGTGTCACAGATGTCCTGCCTGTTAAATATTATACTCTAGTTTGTTGTGACTTTGCTCCTGGGTTCAACTCTGTCTGCATCCTTGACAACTCAAAGTACTTCACATATTAAACTTTATTTATATAGCACATTTCATACATAAAATGCAACTCAAAGTACTTCACATGAAAATAAAATAAAAAATAACAAGCAGCGGAATGCCAGAAACAAAAAGTAGGTCAATCTACAATTAGCAAATAAAAATAGCAATACAAAACAATATTCAACTATATTGACATTTATAATTAAATTGGTGTCTTTACACTGTAGAATTCTCTAAATGTTTTGATGAATTGAACAATGCCCTTTTGGTAAACAAGTGTAAGGCTTAATTGGGTCGTCCACTCACAGTTAACAGTCTTTGTATTGAGTTTGTGCTTGAAATGTAGGCCTACTGTAATTCTGCAAACTGTTAATAAATATTTCAATCAATCAATCAAAATTGACATTTCAACTATTGATCAGACGCTGTGCATTGACGACACCTAATGGTCATTCATTTTAATTGCATGCATGCAGAGAAATCACAACATTGTGAGACGCACTGGGTTGTTGCCATGTTTTGCCACGGAAACCAGCGACCTGCCTTGTGTAAGTAAGTAAGTACATTTTATTTATAAAGCACCTTTCTTAACAATGTTACAAAGTGCTGTACAGTGACACAATAAAATCAATCATAATTAAAACAGTGACAGTACAACAAGCAAATAAGAACAACATAATCAAGTCAAATAAAATCAGAAAAATGTTCCCGAAATAAAAACGTTTTCAGTGGACGAAGCCAGGCTTGATACGAGCAGACGTGGCAACGCCATTGAAACACAGGGGCAATCTCCCGTTGGCCGAGAGGTTGGAACTCACGGGACAATGGGAGCCTGCATGCTTTTGGGCGGCCAATAAGGGCAGGGGTAAAACAGAGAGAATTGTTCCGGATCCTGCGCGCAGGGTCGGGCCTGGTTAGTACTTGGATGGGAGACCGCCTGGGAATACCAGGTGCTGTAAGCTTTTTCATGTCGGCATACTGAATGAGCAACGGTCATTCATGAATGGGCGATGCAAAACACTGGATCATTGTGCACCACTAACTTTTTGCACCCCAAAGCGCATAGGCCACGCCTTCATCATTAAACCACACCCCCAATCCGACAGGCCCCGCTTTCGACCCGGACACCCGCTCTTAGCCACCCACCCAAGACGCCCTAAACCCAGCCGCGGGAGCACAGAGCCACCTCGGACTGTGAAATAACGCACGTGCTGTGTCGCGGGGCTGCCCACGCCAAGTGTGTGCGTGCACGCGCGCCGTCAAGCGCTTGACCGGCGCGGCTAGAGGCTTCGCTGGCCACCGTGGCGAGCGGGTAGAATTACTCGGGTCTCTCTTCATGACGAATAAGCCTTTCGCCTTTTACTAAAGACTTCCGTGGAGAGGGACGTTGATGAGTTATGGCTATTTTTGGAAGGCCTTGCCCATCGGACAAGGCCAGCTCAGCTGTTGAAGAAAATGACAGGGAGCACAGTGGTGCGCTTGGTTGTCTGAGTGCAAATAGGTGTGAGTGCTTTAACTAATAGTATATATCGAAGGTTTTCAAAATGTGTCAAAGTGTTAAGATCTACTAGCTCACATACTGCCACTGTGTCTTGTTATGTGTGCTTAAGACATGGCTGTTGGGTACCGCAAAGAGGCCATTGTTACGCCCACGTGGAGGGGACTAGTCGTTGTCTGACCGGCAGAGGACTGGTATGTGGATGAGTGCTTTCCTCTATGGCCAGCATGTACAATTCATACTTACCTGGCAGGGGAGACACCATGATCACGAAGGTCGTTTCACCCTCGGCGAGGCTCAGCCATTGCACGCCGTGCTTTGCTGACCCGGGCGAATTCCCCAAATGTGGGAATCTCGACTGCACAATTTCTGGTAGTGGGGGACTGCGTTCGCGCTCTCCCCTGATTAAGTGTTGAAAACATGCGTATAGTGCTGGAGAGGAGCCCTACGGGCTGCTGCTTACGACCATACCACCCAGGAAACGACCGATCTTGGAATATAAGCAGGGCAAGCGCATAGGCCACGCCCACATGATCAAACCACAGCCCCAATTGCCCGGCTCTCCACTCGGACCCAGGAAGCCTCGGGCCCCCACCGGGGTGCCAGGCCCGACAGCCAGCTAAACCCACGACCCGGCTCTCCATCCGAACCCGGGTACCTTTTGCCCGTCTCTCCACTCGGACCCAGGAAGCCCTGGGCCCCCACCGGGGTGCCAGGCCCGAAGCCAGCTAAACCCACGACCCGGCTCTCCATCCGAACCCGGGCACCCACTCTTAAGCACCCCTCCCCCGGAACCTTCACAATGTAATACCAGGTGCTGTAAGCTTTTCATTAGCGCATTGGCTGCTGCCATCTGCTGTACATGGGCCGTACCGGCCACAGCTGCCTTTGCTTACGGCCATACCACCCTGAACACGCCCGATCTCGTCCGATCTCGGAAGCTAAGCAGGGTCAGGCCTGGTTAGTACTTGGATGGGAGACCGCCTGGGCATACCAGGTGCTGTAAGCTTTTTCATGTCGGCATACTGAATGAGCAACGGTCATTCATGAATGGGCGATGCAAAACACTGGATCATTGTGCACCACTAACTTTTTGCACCCCAAAGCGCATAGGCCACGCCTTCATCATTAAACCACACCCCCAATCCGACAGGCCCCGCTTTCGACCCGGACACCCGCTCTTAGCCACCCACCCAAGACGCCCTAAACCCAGCCGCGGGAGCACAGAGCCACCTCGGACTGTGAAATAACGCACGTGCTGTGTCGCGGGGCTGCCCACGCCAAGTGTGTGCGTGCACGCGCGCCGTCAAGCGCTTGACCGGCGCGGCTAGAGGCTTCGCTGGCCGCCGTGGCGAGCGGGTAGAATTACTCGGGTCTCTCTTCATGACGAATAAGCCTTTCGCCTTTTACTAAAGACTTCCGTGGAGAGGGACGTTGATGAGTTATGGCTATTTTTGGAAGGCCTTGCCCATCGGACAAGGCCAGCTCAGCTGTTGAAGAAAATGACAGGGAGCACAGTGGTGCGCTTGGTTGTCTGAGTGCAAATAGGTGTGAGCGCTTTAACTAATAGTATATATCGAAGGTTTTCAAAATGTGTCAAAGTGTTAAGATCTACTAGCTCACATACTGCCACTGTGTCTTGTTATGTGTGCTTAAGACATGGCTGTTGGGTACCGCAAAGAGGCCATTGTTACAACCCACGTGGAGGGGACTAGTCGTTGTCTGACCGGCAGGGGACTGGTATGTGGATGCGTGCTTTCCTCTATGGCCAGCATGTACAATTCATACTTACCTGGCAGGGGAGACACCATGATCACGAAGGTCGGTTCACCCTCGGCGAGGCTCAGCCATTGCACGCCGTGCTTTGCTGACCCGGGCGAATTCCCCAAATGTGGGAATCTCGACTGCACAATTTCTGGTAGTGGGGGACTGCGTTCGCGCTCTCCCCTGATTAAGTGTTGAAAACATGCGTATAGTGCTGGAGAGGAGCCCTACGGGCTGCTGCTTACGACCATACCACCCTGGAAACGACCGATCTTGGAATATAAGCAGGGCAAGCGCATAGGCCACGCCCACATGATCAAACCACAGCCCCAATTGCCCGGCTCTCCACTCGGACCCAGGAAGCCTCGGGCCCCCACCGGGGTGCCAGGCCCGACAGCCAGCTAAACCCACGACCCGGCTCTCCATCCGAACCCGGGTACCTTTTGCCCGGCTCTCCACTCGGACCCAGGAAGCCCTGGGCCCCCACCGGGGTGCCAGGCCCGAAGCCAGCTAAACCCACGACCCGGCTCTCCATCCGAACCCGGGCACCCACTCTTAAGCACCCCTCCCCCGGAACCTTCACAATGTGATACCAGGTGCTGTAAGCTTTTCATTAGCGCATTGGCTGCTGCCATCTGCTGTACATGGGCCGTACCGGCCACAGCTGCCTTTGCTTACGGCCATACCACCCTAAACACGCCCGATCTCGTCCGATCTCGGAAGCTAAGCAGGGTCGGGCCTGGTTAGTACTTGGATGGGAGACCGCCTGGCAATACCAGGTGCTCTAAGCTTTTTCATGTCGGCATACTGAATGAGCAACGGTCATTCATGAATGGGCGATGCAAAACACTGGATCATTGTGCACCACTAACTTTTTGCACCCCAAAGCGCATAGGCCACGCCTTCATCATTAAACCACACCCCCAATCCGACAGGCCCCGCTTTCGACCCGGACACCCGCTCTTAGCCACCCACCCAAGACGCCCTAAACCCAGCCGCGGGAGCACAGAGCCACCTCGGACTGTGAAATAACGCACGTGCTGTGTCGCGGGGCTGCCCACGCCAAGTGTGTGCGTGCACGCGCGCCGTCAAGCGCTTGACCGGCGCGGCTAGAGGCTTCGCTGGCCACCGTGGCGAGCGGGTAGAATTACTCGGGTCTCTCTTCATGACGAATAAGCCTTTCGCCTTTTACTAAAGACTTCCGTGGAGAGGGACGTTGATGAGTTATGGCTATTTTTGGAAGGCCTTGCCCATCGGACAAGGCCAGCTCAGCTGTTGAAGAAAATGACAGGGAGCACAGTGGTGCGCTTGGTTGTCTGAGTGCAAATAGGTGTGAGCGCTTTAACTAATAGTATATATCGAAGGTTTTCAAAATGTGTCAAAGTGTTAAGATCTACTAGCTCACATACTGCCACTGTGTCTTGTTATGTGTGCTTAAGACATGGCTGTTGGGTACCGCAAAGAGGCCATTGTTACGCCCACGTGGAGGGGACTAGTCGTTGTCTGACCGGCAGAGGACTGGTATGTGGATGAGTGCTTTCCTCTATGGCCAGCATGTACAATTCATACTTACCTGGCAAGGGAGACACCATGATCACGAAGGTCGTTTCACCCTCGGCGAGGCTCAGCCATTGCACGCCGTGCTTTGCTGACCCGGGCGAATTCCCCAAATGTGGGAATCTCGACTGCACAATTTCTGGTAGTGGGGGACTGCGTTCGCGCTCTCCCCTGATTAAGTGTTGAAAACATGCGTATAGTGCTGGAGAGGAGCCCTACGGGCTGCTGCTTACGACCATACCACCCTGGAAACGACCGATCTTGGAATATAAGCAGGGCAAGCGCATAGGCCACGCCCACATGATCAAACCACAGCCCCAATTGCCCGGCTCTCCACTCGGACCCAGGAAGCCTCGGGCCCCCACCGGGGTGCCAGGCCCGACAGCCAGCTAAACCCACGACCCGGCTCTCCATCCGAACCCGGGTACCTTTTGCCCGTCTCTCCACTCGGACCCAGGAAGCCCTGGGCCCCCACCGGGGTGCCAGGCCCGAAGCCAGCTAAACCCACGACCCGGCTCTCCATCCGAACCCGGGCACCCACTCTTAAGCACCCCTCCCCCGGAACCTTCACAATGTAATACCAGGTGCTGTAAGCTTTTCATTAGCGCATTGGCTGCTGCCATCTGCTGTACATGGGCCGTACCGGCCACAGCTGCCTTTGCTTACGGCCATACCACCCTGAACACGCCCGATCTCGTCCGATCTCGGAAGCTAAGCAGGGTCGGGCCTGGTTAGTACTTGGATGGGAGACCGCCTGGGCATACCAGGTGCTGTAAGCTTTTTCATGTCGGCATACTGAATGAGCAACGGTCATTCATGAATGGGCGATGCAAAACACTGGATCATTGTGCACCACTAACTTTTTGCACCCCAAAGCGCATAGGCCACGCCTTCATCATTAAACCACACCCCCAATCCGACAGGCCCCGCTTTCGACCCGGACACCCGCTCTTAGCCACCCACCCAAGACGCCCTAAACCCAGCCGCGGGAGCACAGAGCCACCTCGGACTGTGAAATAACGCACGTGCTGTGTCGCGGGGCTGCCCACGCCAAGTGTGTGCGTGCACGCGCGCCGTCAAGCCCTTGACCGGCGCGGCTAGAGGCTTCGCTGGCCGCCGTGGCGAGCGGGTAGAATTACTCGGGTCTCTCTTCATGACGAATAAGCCTTTCGCCTTTTACTAAAGACTTCCGTGGAGAGGGACGTTGATGAGTTATGGCTATTTTTGGAAGGCCTTGCCCATCGGACAAGGCCAGCTCAGCTGTTGAAGAAAATGACAGGGAGCACAGTGGTGCGCTTGGTTGTCTGAGTGCAAATAGGTGTGAGCACTTTAACTAATAGTATATATCGAAGGTTTTCAAAATGTGTCAAAGTGTTAAGATCTACTAGCTCACATACTGCCACTGTGTCTTGTTATGTGTGCTTAAGACATGGCTGTTGGGTACCGCAAAGAGGCCATTGTTACGCCCACGTGGAGGGGACTAGTCGTTGTCTGACCGGCAGAGGACTGGTATGTGGATGAGTGCTTTCCTCTATGGCCAGCATGTACAATTCATACTTACCTGGCAGGGGAGACACCATGATCACGAAGGTCGGTTCACCCTCGGCGAGGCTCAGCCATTGTACGCCGTGCTTTGCTGACCCGGGCGAATTCCCCAAATGTGCGAATCTCGACTGCACAATTTCTGGTAGTGGGGGACTGCGTTCGCGCTCTCCCCTGATTAAGTGTTGAAAACATGCGTATAGTGCTGGAGAGGAGCCCTACGGGCTGCTGCTTACGACCATACCACCCTGGAAACGACCGATCTTGGAATATAAGCAGGGCAAGCGCATAGGCCACGCCCACATGATCAAACCACAGCCCCAATTGCCCGGCTCTCCACTCGGACCCAGGAAGCCTCGGGCCCCCACCGGGGTGCCAGGCCCGACAGCCAGCTAAACCCACGACCCGGCTCTCCATCCGAACCCGGGTACCTTTTGCCCGGCTCTCCACTCGGACCCAGGAAGCCCTGGGCCCCCACCGGGGTGCCAGGCCCGAAGCCAGCTAAACCCACGACCCGGCTCTCCATCCGAACCCGGGCACCCACTCTTAAGCACCCCTCCCCCGGAACCTTCACAATGTAATACCAGGTGCTGTAAGCTTTTCATTAGCGCATTGGCTGCTGCCATCTGCTGTACATGGGCCGTACCGGCCACAGCTGCCTTTGCTTACGGCCATACCACCCTGAACACGCCCGATCTCGTCCGATCTCGGAAGCTAAGCAGGGTCGGGCCTGGTTAGTACTTGGATGGGAGACCGCCTGAGAATACCAGGTGCTGTAAGCTTTTTCATGTCGGCATACTGAATGAGCAACGGTCATTCATGAATGGGCGATGCAAAACACTGGATCATTGTGCACCACTTACTTTTTGCACCCCAAAGCGCATAGGCCACGCCTTCATCATTAAACCACACCCCCAATCCGACAGGCCCCGCTTTCGACCCGGACACCCGCTCTTAGCCACCCACCCAAGACGCCCTAAACCCAGCCGCGGGAGCACAGAGCCACCTCGGACTGTGAAATAACGCACGTGCTGTGTCGCGGGGCTGCCCACGCCAAGTGTGTGCGTGCACGCGCGCCGTCAAGCGCTTGACCGGCGCGGCTAGAGGCTTCGCTGGCCGCCGTGGCGAGCGGGTAGAATTACTCGGGTCTCTCTTCATGACGAATAAGCCTTTCGCCTTTTACTAAAGACTTCCGTGGAGAGGGACGTTGATGAGTTATGGCTATTTTTGGAAGGCCTTGCCCATCGGACAAGGCCAGCTCAGCTGTTGAAGAAAATGACAGGGAGCACAGTGGTGCGCTTGGTTGTCTGAGTGCAAATAGGTGTGAGCGCTTTAACTAATAGTATATATCGAAGGTTTTCAAAATGTGTCAAAGTGTTAAGATCTACTAGCTCACATACTGCCACTGTGTCTTGTTATGTGTGCTTAAGACATGGCTGTTGGGTACCGCAAAGAGGCCATTGTTACGCCCACGTGGAGGGGACTAGTCGTTGTCTGACCGGCAGGTGACTGGTATGTGGATGAGTGCTTTCCTCTATGGCCAGCATGTACAATTCATACTTACCTGGCAGGGGAGACACCATGATCACGAAGGTCGGTTCACCCTCGGCGAGGCTCAGCCATTGCACGCCGTGCTTTGCTGACCCGGGCGAATTCCCCAAATGTGGGAATCTCGACTGCACAATTTCTGGTAGTGGGGGACTGCGTTCGCGCTCTCCCCTGATTAAGTGTTGAAAACATGCGTATAGTGCTGGAGAGGAGCCCTACGGGCTGCTGCTTACGACCATACCACCCTGGAAACGACCGATCTTGGAATATAAGCAGGGCAAGCGCATAGGCCACGCCCACATGATCAAACCACAGCCCCAATTGCCCGGCTCTCCACTCGGACCCAGGAAGCCTCGGGCCCCCACCGGGGTGCCAGGCCCGACAGCCAGCTAAACCCACGACCCGGCTCTCCATCCGAACCCGGGTACCTTTTGCCCGGCTCTCCACTCGGACCCAGGAAGCCCTGGGCCCCCACCGGGGTGCCAGGCCCGAAGCCAGCTAAACCCACGACCCGGCTCTCCATCCGAACCCGGGCACCCACTCTTAAGCACCCCTCCCCCGGAACCTTCACAATGTAATACCAGGTGCTGTAAGCTTTTCATTAGCGCATTGGCTGCTGCCATCTGCTGTACATGGGCCGTACCGGCCACAGCTGCCTTTGCTTACGGCCATACCACCCTGAACACGCCCGATCTCGTCCGATCTCGGAAGCTAAGCAGGGTCGGGCCTGGTTAGTACTTGGATGGGAGACCGCCTGGGAATACCAGGTGCTGTAAGCTTTTTCATGTCGGCATACTGAATGAGCAACGGTCATTCATGAATGGGCGATGCAAAACACTGGATCATTGTGCACCACTAACTTTTTGCACCCCAAAGCGCATAGGCCACGCCTTCATCATTAAACCACACCCCCAATCCGACAGGCCCCGCTTTCGACCCGGACACCCGCTCTTAGCCACCCACCCAAGACGCCCTAAACCCAGCCGCGGGAGCACAGAGCCACCTCGGACTGTGAAATAACGCACGTGCTGTGTCGCGGGGCTGCCCACGCCAAGTGTGTGCGTGCACGCGCGCCGTCAAGCGCTTGACCGGCGCGGCTAGAGGCTTCGCTGGCCGCCGTGGCGAGCGGGTAGAATTACTCGGGTCTCTCTTCATGACGAATAAGCCTTTCGCCTTTTACTAAAGACTTCCGTGGAGAGGGACGTTGATGAGTTATGGCTATTTTTGGAAGGCCTTGCCCATCGGACAAGGCCAGCTCAGCTGTTGAAGAAAATGAAAGGGAGCACAGTGGTGCGCTTGGTTGTCTGAGTGCAAATAGGTGTGAGCGCTTTAACTAATAGTATCGAAGGGTTTTCAAAATGTGTCAAAGTGTTAAGATCTACAAGCTCACATACTGCCACTGTTTCTTGTTATGTGTGCTTAAGACATGGCTGTAGGGTACCGCAAAGAGGCCATTATTCTGAATTCAAGTTCTGAATCTCTGAAAATAGTTTTGCAACAATAAAAATCCGTTCTGAATCTCTGAAAATAGTTTTGCAACACTAAAAATCCGTTCTGAATCTCTGAAAATAGTTTTGCAACACTAAAAATCCGTTCTGAATCTCTGAAAGTATTTTTGAATCTCTGAAAAAATATGTTACAGGGTTTCGCCCAGGCATTTTCAGAGTATCAAGTTTGTCACATGCACAGCTTCAGAATTTACTTTTTGGCACTGTTTTCCCTTTTTTTTCCACGTTTGAAACCTCGTAAAGTCCAAACTTAAAATAAAGGGTTCAAAAGCTTGAAAAAAATATTTGCATGTCTGAAACTCTTTTTTCAAGACTGAATTTTCGTTTTGAATCTCTGAAAGAATATTTGAATCTCTGAAATAAATTTTGATAGGCCTGCATCTCTGAAAAAACATTTTACAGTGTTTCGCCCAGGCATTTTCAGAGTATCAAGTTTGTCACATACACAGCTTCAGAATTTACCTTTTGGCACTGTTTTCCCTTTGTTTTCCATTGTAAACTCCTAACTTAAACTAAATGCTCCAAAAGCCTGAAAAAAATATTTGAATCACTGAAACACTTTCTGAATCTTTAAAATACGTTTTTATAGGCCAAAATGGCCTTTCAAATCTCTGAAATAAATATTTTTCAGTGTTTCACCCACAGTGTTTCAGAGGTTCAGATCTGTCACAGCATTTCAGTCAACACGTGACTTTTGGCACTGTTCTTCCCTCTGTTTTTCTGTGTCCTACTCGTATCCGTAACTTTCTGCTTTGTATCTGAAGGAGAAGGGGGAGGAGTTCTGTCCGGTTTGATTTCCTGGTTTGCTGAAGGAGAAAGCCAGTGCATTCTCCAGACTGTTACATTTAACATTAATACTGTTTTACTATCTTTGATAATGTTATCCGTTTTTTATACTTTACTATTTGGACATTGCCTTAAATTAAGTATGCTATTGCTAGCAACCAATACACCATGTTAATGCTGCTTATTGTGTACGTTCACTGGTCTTTTAATTTATTTTTATGAACGATAAAAATGTAAAAATCTTTTAATACAATCCTTTGATAAAAGCATGGGATCCAAACTAATCACTGGTGGACCACAATGGGCAGAAATCCCAATGATTTTTTAATCAAATGTCACGCATCATTTTAGCCTATATGACTGCACCTTTCTTTATGGGAAAAAAATAAATGTGACTGCACCTCGTGCTGTTTAATAGTGTTCAATAAATCCATTCAGTGTTCAAATGGATCAAACTCAGTGGGCAGGAGGAATTAAATGACATGGATTTCCTGCGCTACTACTCGGGAAGAGGAAGGGGACGAGGACAACCTGGCCCCCCACCATATGTCAGCCCCAGTAGGCACACTGCACCCGCTGTGACCGCCAGTGCCGGCCGGCCCGGCCCCTCTGCCCCAGCTGTGACTGCCACCACTGTCACCTATGGCAGCAGTAGGCACACTGCACCAACACTGCCAACTGTTGGTCAGTCACTGCAAAGGTATTTGCTGCCTGCCCCACCCTGCTGAAAAATCCAGCAAAAACCAGCTGATGATGGTTGCTGGTTTTAGGTGGTTTTACCTGGTTTTACCTGGTCTTAGGCTGGTTTAGATGGTATACCAGGCTGGACATGCTGGTCAGCTGGTCTGGCTCATTTGTCAGTGTATTTGGTTAGCTGGTCGAAGGCTGGATTCAGCTGGTCTTTGCTGGTGAGCCAGCTGGCTGGCCAGATGACCAGCAAAGCCAAGCTGGTAGATGGTCAAATGGTGGACTGACCAACAAAAACCAGCTTACCATCTGGACTTAGCTGGTCTAATGACTGGACAGACCAGCAAAGCCAAGCTGGTATAGCATGGTGTATTGAGTGTACTGGCTTTTGATGAGGTCAGATCAACATTATGGAATGTCTCCCTCACTGACAGTGTCGTATGGACACGGCCATATACTGTATATAGGCGTGACGGACTGACGGCCATATATGGTGGTGCGACGGAGTCACTGACTGACATGTTTCTCAGGTTTTCATAGTAATCTGTGGCCTACGGTTGCAACTATACCAGTAAGACGCCTGAGGTCGAGGTCGTGTGCACTGGCCTTATATGGAGCGTGTCTTGAGTGTACATGGTTTGATGAGGTCAGATCAACATATGGATTGTTAGAACAGGTCAGCTCCATATATGGAGATCTAAGGGTGGCAGCGGGGGCAGTGTCTTGAGTGTACAGGGTTTGAGGGCCCAGGTAGGGCCGGAACTTCATTTTCAGGCCTGTTGAGAACTCTTAATTGTTTTCGCCGGCTGCCGGGCTAACAAGTCTGGAAGTCCCTCGGAGCCCAGGAGGCTGCACTTATAACTTTGGGGCAGGCCCGTCTAGAGTTTAAATGGACAGGGGTCAGTCATAAGGGAGACATCGAAGAGGAAGGACGGATGGGGAACGATCAACATAATGGAATGTCAGGTTCTGACATACATCCATATACTAATATTGATGACATCAGGATCTCCATAGCAGGTCGCATTTACTATATAATCCCTGATTTACTATCATCCCTGATGATGTCATAATGATGTCACAAGACTTGGGCACAATAGTTTTCCCCATGTATGGGGATTTTGGGTGACGTACGATATAGTTAACCTTCGATAATCATATAATAATTATATTAGGCCTATATTATGTGTGTATATAGGCATACCGGTATATATATATATAGGCCTATATATATATATATATATATATATATATATATATATTATTGGTTATTGTTACAATGGGAGTGATAAATACACACACACACACACACACACACACACACACACACACACACACACACACACACACACACACAATATGTATGTATATGTATGTATGTATATATTATATATTTGTGTGTATAGTTACTTTCCACCACTGCACCAAACCACATTTTTTAGCACTGCTTTAAATTAACTTTGAAAAAAAAAAAATACATATGTAGGCATTATTTTTCTAGCATAGAACAACTCATGCGAAAGAAATCTGTCCAGTTGTGCGCCTAAGCTTGGAACTATTTTTTCTTTTTTATCATATCACTCCGCGTTCTACAACGTCTCACTGTAGAGCCTCGAGGCTCAGTATCACTGTAGATCACTGTCTGGGATGGATGTCCCACCTCTCTCCTCATGGTTAGTTATCATTTGTCGCTGAACTGTCAATCTGGCGAAAAGTATTAATCTCATTGGTCGACAGACGACAGTAGGAAAGAAGCCTTTTAGTTTGTTGCTGCTACGTCATGGGACGGCGGGAGGATTCGGAGGAAAGAAAAAATAATAACATCGTATCTGTCTAAGTTCTATCTGGTGAGTTTTTTATGAATAATAATTACGTTTAACAGCAAACATTTGTTACAGTTTAAGTGTGATGTTGTGTTGAGGTTGTATTTGAGTACATTTAGCAAATTCAGATATAATTTCCGTCGAGTAGACCTAAGTTTAGTGTAGCAACATCAGCTGAGTTGTGGCTATAGTATAGTTAGCTACTAGCAGCTAACTTTGACAGCTAGCTGTTGACTTCAGCTTAGCCCAATAAACCAGACATAAAAATGATAAGTTGCTCATTTCAAAGGTACACGTTGGTCAATAACACTGTTGCATTGGTGAATTGCACGTTTTAGCTGATCTACAAGCTCACAATGTGGCGCAAAGCGACGCTGTGTGAGCTTGATGATCAGCTATTTTCACTGGTTTGGGTCCCAGGGATTTTTTGGCGCTGCACTGCGGCGAAATGGACATAAGGGCTACGCTTAAAGAACCTTGAACCTTGAGGGATATGGCACATTTCTCTATTGTCTCGAAAAGCTTGTTTTTAAGTGTGAATTGGGGAGCCCTTGACATGAAAAAGTTTGAAAACCACTGGTGTAGGACACACACACACACACACACACACACACACACACACACACACACACACACACAAGCACCCTAATGCTTGAGATACACTCATTTTATTGATTTTTAAATGCCTGATTCTAGAAAAATGTCTATTTTAAAAAGGGTGATATTTATTTTATATTACCAGCCAGAGATAAGATGAGAATCAGTCTGTAATAGGCTTCTACAGTAAACGACACACTCAAAGCCTTTCATTAAAAAAAAAAGAAAAAGAAAAAAAAAAATATATATATATATATATATATATATATATATATATATATATATATATATATATATATATGCCCATAGCCGTGCTATGAGCTTGTAGATCTGCTATTATTATATATATTTTAAAGCAAACATTTGTAACTCAAATCTTTTCTTATGGGGATTCTACGAATGTATTTTTAAATCAACAGAAAAACGTATATTGCTATAACATCAGTGGTTCTCAAAAATTATATGTAATTGGCCGTGGATCCCCATCTCAAAATATTTTGTTCCAGGGACTCCCAGTAGTTGTAACAGTTAAAAATGTTCGCTTTAAAAAATGTATGTTCAAAGATTTGCAAACATTTTCACGATTTAAAAAAAATAGCAGATCTACAAGCTCATGAGCTCATGATCTGCTATTTTTGAATAGCCAAATTTCTTATGTCCCTCTTTGAAAAATACTTTTGGACACGCCTGACATACACCATCATTTGCCCACAGGGAGCCATCTTCTGTCAACTGGGAGACAGCCCAGACCAGGCTTCCTCACTTGAGTTCACTCTCCACATCAGCAGGTATGTTTTAGTAGACTGTAAAAATATCTAACCACTTAAACCATCTTCTTAGATTTGCAAACATTTTCAGGATTTAAAAAAAATAGCAGATCTACAAGCTCATGAGCTCATGATCTGCTATTTTTTAATAGCCAAATTTCTTATGTCCCTCTTTGAAAAATCCTTTTGGACACGCCTGACATACACCATCATTTGCCCACAGGGAGCCATCTTCTGTCAACTGGGAGACAGCCCAGCAGGTGGAGCGAGATCAATTCGTGGCGGCGACGACTCGCCACGACCTATTTTTTTACGCCATGACGTAATCTTCATTATCCGCCATGGCAGAACAAAATTCGCCGTGGCGAGTACAGAATCCGCCATGGCGGCGACTCGCCACGACCTATTTTTTTACGCCATGACGTATTCTTCATTATCCGCCGTGGCGAGTACAGAATCCGCCATTGTTTATTATTTTTTTGCGTGCCGTGGTGCAGGTTTTATTGTCCTAGTAGTACTATTCTCGGAATTATTTCATCCTCTTGTAGCGTAACGGTTAGCGCTCTCGCCCCTATAGTCAAGGCACTGTGCCGGGCCAGGTTCGATTCTTGCAAAAAACAAACTTTTTTTTTTTAAGTTATTTTTTTACCCGTACATACAGTGTGTGTGCGTGCGTGCGTATACAGTGTGCGTGCGTGTATGCGTGCGTGCGTATACAGTGTGTGTGCGTGCGTGCTTCATCGTATTTATTATTATTATTATTATTATTAATATGCAGGTAATAATAATAAATACGATGAAGCACGCACGCACGCACACACACACTGTATACGCACGCATACACGCACGCACACTGTATACGCACGCACGCACACACACTGTATATGCGTGCGTGCGTGCTTCATCGTATTTATTATTATTACCTGCATATTAATAATAATAATAATAATAATAAATACGATGAAGCACGCACGCACACACACTGTATACGCACGCACGCATACACGCACGCACACTGTATACGCACGCACGCACACACACTGTATGTACGGGTAAAAAAATAACTTTAAAAAAAAAAAGTTTGTTTTTTGCAAGAATCGAACCTGGCCCGGCACAGTGCCTTGACTATAGGGGCGAGAGCGCTAACCGTTACGCTACAAGAGGATGAAATAATTCCGAGAATAGTACTACTAGGACAATAAAACCTGCACCACGGCACGCAAAAAAGAAATAAACAATGGCGGATTCTGTACTCGCCACGGCGGATAATGAAGAATACGTCATGGCGTAAAAAAATAGGTCGTGGCGAGTCGCCGCCACGGCAGATTCTGTACTCGCCACGGCGGATTTTGTTCTGCCATGGCGGATAATGAAGAATACGTCATGGCGTAAAAAAATAGGTCGTGGCGAGTCGCTACCGCCACGAATTGATCTCGCTGTCTCTCCAGCCCAGACCAGGCTTCCTCACTTGAGTTCACTCCCCACATCAGCAGGTATGTTTTAGTAGACTGTAAAAATAACTAACCACTTAAACCATCTTCTTAGATTTGCAAACATTTTCACGATTTAAAAAAAATAGCAGATCTACAAGCTCATGATCTGCTATTTTTTAATAGCCAAATGTCTTATGTCCCTCTTTGAAAAATCCTTTTGGACACGCCTGACATACACCATCATTTGCCCACAGGGAGCCATCTTCTGTCAACTGGGAGACAGCCCAGACCAGGCTTCCTCACTTGAGTTCACTCTCCACATCAGCAGGTATGTTTTAGTAGAGTGTAAAAATAACTAACTGTAGTATTATAGTGTTCTGATACTTGGTGCTGTGTTCGGATACTGTTGGAGCGCGTTGAAGGCCGCTGCTGGCAGGCAGTGATTGTGATGTCTAGTCTGTGACGTCATTAGGACATGAAGTATCCAAGATATATATGCTGCTGTAAGTGGAATAAACCTTGTGAACGTTTTGATGTGACCAAGTCTCGTGTCATGTTAATCTTCTCCCGGGCCGGCCTGTCTGTCTGTCCGCCGCCGAACCATGGAAATGCCAACCGCCGGGTCGTCACACACCAAAACCAGACGAGGGTCCAATACGTAGAATACAGTTGATTATAACAAATGGTGTCAGTTTAGTGGGACCAGATGCAGGAGGTGAGTCACTTCATATTTTACTCTTCATCTAGAGAAAAAGTGCCTCTCCTCTTGCCTGGTAACATGTAGGTTATGATGCAGGGTTTACCTTAGTTAAACCTTGTCTTTTTTGTTGTTCCCACATGTAGTACATGCTTCCAAATTTCACTGATTAGACCCAGTTAATTTAACATTTAAGTGACTTATACAGTTTTTGTTTGTTTTTTAGTGACGTGACAGAGTTAAGAGATAAGACTGTTTGGGTTCAAGCAGCAATATGGTTAGAGTCCATATATAAGCCTAATGAGGTTCATTAGCAAAAGACTGCGTAGTTAGATACGCGCAGCAATATGGTTAGAGTCCATATTCAGCCTGACGTTTGGTACGCCAGCAGGGTTTATTACACTCTCCTTGTAGTAGGTCAGTGGTCCTAGTGATGCATCACATGCTAGGGTTAACAAAGCCGGACGAGTGCTTCCGTCCGCACAACAGCTGTGAGTATACGCTGCAGTCTGTTGTTTTTATAAATCTGTTAGATGTTGTCTAACAGGGTACGTCTGTGAGATAAGCGTACTAAGCCTGTGGTGTGTTTCCCACAGCAAACTTTAGTTACACTCTGGTCATAGTCAAAAGTCACTGCTAGATTTAGCTACCAATTTCAAGGTAGCAGTGATAAGGGCTGGTGTGTGAACAGACATCGTTTGAGCATTCCATGTGGTTGTCCATTCTTTTGTGTTGTGTATTGTTTGTCTTGTCGCAAATGGAAAGTCAAAGTTAAGCTACCCCCAGAAAGAGGGGTGGACATGTGCAAGTAACGTGACGTTGTGTTTCCCAGTCACGCTTTAAGAATACACAGTAGTTGCCACATTCATCCAAATATGCCATGATGATATTGAAGTGGGCATATAAGAGTGGTTTAACGTGTTATCCCTGGGGTTTTCATATAACACTGGCATGCTGCTGAGCTACACTCTGTGTATTGAGTTGAATGTTGGCGATTACAAAGTTAAAACAACCCCTAACCTAAGGGGGCTGATGGATTGAATAAGTGAAATATTAATCAGTATTCAGTGAGACAACGGCGCATTTCTGTTTCATTTCACTTAAATGAGTGTGCAAAATAGCCGATCTACCACTGCTATAAATAGCCAAAAACTGAGTGTTAAGAAAGGTCTCCAGCCTATTAGTTAGAAGGCAGCAGAAGCTGCTATATATATATTGGTGTTTATATAAATCAAATATAAGCGCTGGAGAATCAAGTGTAAAATGTACCTTGTATGGCAGAAATATAGTAATCTAATGTTTGATTAGTGTAAAGTGTCTATTTAGCCTGCCCTGTGAGCTGGAAAAGTCATTACACCAAAACGCACTCGAAAGAAAAGGAAGGCCTTAAAGTATGGACCAGAAGCGCATATAAGGTTCTGAGAAAGCTGTAAGCGTTTTTGGTTGGTAGAGCCCGTTAGAGACAAGGGTCATCTTTTCTGTTCAACATCGTGCCATGGACGGGAGAGCGCTGAGGCGTATCCATGGTAGCATGTTGACTTTGTCATCGTTTTCTGTTCAACATCGTGACATGGACGGGAGAGTGCTGAGGCGTATCCATGGTAGCCTGTTGATACTTTTCGCCAGCACACTCAGGCCTTATCAGAAGAAGAGAGAAGCTATCTCTTTTCTCACTGGAAAAAACTTCCCCCACAGTCGGTTTAGAGAGAATCACTCCCTCACGAAGCCCAAGGTCAATATGTAGCTCTCAGTATGAGAGCTAATAATCACTGAAAAGCAAATATAGGCCTGGTATGATTGGGCACATGTATTGTGCGTATAGATAAATAATATAATAATAAAAAGATATCCTTAAAATAAGGATTAGAAGTGCTATAAAGTTTTTTTTGGAGAAAAAGTTTGCAACTCAGTATGAACGCTGTAGCATAGAAGCGGAGACGTAGAACTCATCTTTTCTGTTCCGCACCTCGGGCGCTCAAGATGGCGTAGCCATGGTAACTTGTCGAGACCTTATCAGCAGAGACAAGCACTCTCTGACCCACAGTGAGAAGAGAAATTCTCAATGGGCCAAGAGAAAAGCCGGGAGAGCGCTGACGCTGAGGCGTATCCATGGTAGCCTGTTGATACTTTTCGCCAGCACACTGAAGCCTTATCAGAAGAGAGAAGCTATCTCTTTTCTCACAAAAAAAAAAAAACTTCCCCCACAGTCAGAGAGAATCACTCCCTCACGAATCCAAGGTAATAGCAACAGGACGGGAGAGCGCAGAGGCTTGCGTAACCATAGCAATTTGGTGACCTGGCACCAGCACACTGAGGCCATAAGAGAGCTGTTGGTCTTATCTGTGGAATGCGTGGGGAGTACATGTAGTCTGTTGGGGTGTGAGTGAGCCTATGTGTGTGCGTTTTTCTTCTCTGTTCCCCTGTCTGTCGGGGCTGTGATGTGGCTAGTGACAGGGGAGAGTGGGGGGGCGCGCGTGCGTGATTTCACCCCTGTGTGCGTATGGGAAAGCGTGAAGAAATGACTGATACAAGAGGGAAAGTTTGATCTTCCTGTATATTTTTCTGTCTGCGAAGCTGTATGATACGAGGTTGTCTGAGCGTTGGCGTTTCTCTCACACAGCAAAAGAGTCCCTTTCTTTTATCTCGTTAAGCCAAGGTCGTATGGAATAGACCCTTCATTATGCCAAGTTAGGAGACTGAATGGAATTCAGTCAAGATATTAAATGGGACAAATGAAAACATATTATAGCCATAAACATAATGCCATGACATTTAGGAGCATAAGGAACAACGTGGTGATGAGACATTGACCACTGGACATAAGTGAAGTAAACAAATAAACTGATTATTTATCAGGAGTGAAATAGATCTGCAGTGAAAGTTAAAGAAAGTTGGACTGGTGTAGTTCTGGTGACTTGACAGAGTTTGGATAAGACTGCGTTGTGTTTCACGCAGCAAATGGTATTAGTCCATATTTAGTCTGGTGTTTGGTATACCAGCAGAACAGATTTATTCTGTGTGGTTCCACTCTGATCATTTTGTATAAAAAAGTCATTGTAGATAGAACATATAGGGTCCCAACTGAGGTATCAGTTTGAGAACTAAAAAGTGCAGTTCTAGAAGCTCGTAAAGGCCTGTAGGGCCTCATTCACTGTCGGGAAAATAACAGATCTACAAGCTCGTAATGGCCGGTAGGGCCTCGTTCACTAAGTGTCATAGCTCAAAATTGGCCAGGTTAAGTACATTTACTTCAAGTTTAAGTAGTATGTATCAAGAAATGTAAGCCAATACAGGAAGGAAAATTAGTCGTTATTCTGATTAATGCAGTAATTTGGTGGAGTTCCAGTCAAAATACAATCATTAAACAGCCTTTCAGGTTGCACCAATGCATGATCCCAAATTTAGTGTCCCATATGGAGGGGGGTGTGTTGAATATGAATCAGACAGGCCTGAAGCATAGAGCCTAGGTATTTTAGAACATAAGTGAGACCATAATGGAAATGACTCAGGGAGGTCAGGTCATATCTTAGGTGTAGTTCAGCCTGGTAAGCGGTATATTCGAGGCAATAGTCAGCCTTGGTAGGTCAGTTCATATTCTAGGTGCAGTATATGTGTGTAGTTTTCTCATACAACTACACACACACACATACACACACACACACACACACACACACACACACACACACACACACACACACACACACACACACTAAAAGGAAGTGTAAGTTTAGTCAACATTTATGTTCAAAAACATTTTAGTAAAACTGCCACATTCAAAAGAAAGCCTAAGTGGTATTAAAAATGTTTGGCCTTCCCATTTTTTGTCACATCTAAAAGCTGAATCAACCCATGCAGCCAGCACCCAGCCATCACCCACCCAGCCGGGGATGGGTGAACTCCATGCTGAAAGTCAATGTGAGAATATGGTCCTGTCCTTTTTGTGCCAAGAGAGCGGTTTTGGCACTGAACTTTGGGGACATGGGGTTCGGGGGACACATGGATGTCATGATTGAATTGAACAATGAACCTGGACCTTTTCTTTTTGTACTAAGAGAGGAAGCAGAATGACATTTTGTGGAGTTTTACCACTGAACATTTCTTTGCACTGAACTTGGGAGTGTTTTGTGCCGGGGGGACACATTGATGTCATGCGTTTTTGTGTGTTGAGACCACACTAAATTGAACAATGTTGTTTTTGCATGCCACTTCTGCATCACGTGACTACAGGCAGGGTTGGAGGTCATATCTACAGCAACAGCGGAGAACGATGTGAAATGGGAAGATTAAATATTTATTTTACCAGTTTTATGTGGAATTCGGAAAAACGTGGCAAGTTATTTTTCACATTTAGAGCCATAGGAACGGCTCAGAGGCACATACTAATGTGCACACGCACACACGCACGCACACAGAAAGATAGACAACAGAGAAATTGTTGGGTCTATGAAGATAATTTGTGTCTAGTACAAAGGGAGGTGTGCGTGCACGTACGCGCATACGTGTGTGCATCAGGGTAGATTTGACATTTTTAGTTGTATTTAAAGGTCAATAAGCCAAGTATTTCATGACGTAAAAAAAATAGTGCCAATACTGTATAGATCCTAGGCCCAGTCAATAGTGAATTACAAGTAAGTGTGTCTCATTGGGTTAGACCAACTTTAGTCCTATAAAGTCTGAATAAGTAAGTTAGGGAAGGGGATTGGGCTCCTCTGAACCTAGCTTACAACAGGGGACGGTGGAATCGTGAGGTTCCGAGGGCACGTTAAAGATTATTTATAGTGCTGGGGAGAGCTACTGAAGGCCTCCGTGTCTGATGAAGGGTGAACTAACACCCTACCGTGGTATCCTCTAGTCAGCGCACTCGTCGGCAGTAACTCGCAGGCGATGCGTGGTACGTGGGCGACAGCCCACACCTAGCAGAGGGTTCGTACGAGACGGCCTCTGTGAATAGGCAAGGCCAGTGAAAACGGTCAAAGTTCGAATAACCCATAGCCACGTGGGATTCGGATGAGACCGTCGGATTCCTCCTGGGTGACCAATCATCACTACGGGATCAAGGAGCTCGCTATCGACTGCGTCTCTGGCCGGTGGGGTCACAATGGCATTAAGTCCAAGCCAGTTGCTTGAAAGATAGAACTGGTGGCTGCCGTGCTCCGCTCGATGTACAGTCAAGCCGCTTGTTAGCCGAAAGCGAATGAGTTAGTAGGCGAGCAGCTCTTTGTGATCGGCTGCCTTTGAAAAGAAGGAGCCGGGAAGCAAGGAGGCTTGAGTTCTCTGTCCAGGGTTGCCTGGGGGGAGACCTCAGGCGGAAAGGGGTCCAGCCCGGGACAGCGCCCTTCACAGGGAAGTCCGAAGGACCTAAGTGGCAAATGTGAACACTAAGGACAATAGAAAAGTTTAAATTATGACCACAACATGTGGACAATAGACAGTGTTTTAAAATGTAATGCAGTGCTGCAGCACAGCACACACCCTATATATATAACAGATACCGGTAGGTCCCAGTCAGTAGATACACCTGTTAAGGAGCAGATATGCTCACGAATAAATCGATCTTGAGACAGACGATTTTGTTTTGGTGTTTTGGGACAATGTTATGGTAAGGTTAGACAAAATAGGTGTGTAAGCGTTTGTGTAGTAATATAGTCAGTGCACTAAATTAATTGTATGAATCACTAGGTGTGGTTCAGAAAAACCCCAGTTGAGTGAGAGAAAAAGAGTTCAGTTGAGAGAAGTCTTTAGATTTTGGCTGGGCGGGTGCTTCTTTGCATTTCACACATGGACGCATGGTAGTGAAGTTGGGAGAAGCCGCGTGCAGTTCAAATAAATAAATAGCAGTGATAAATAGCTACAGTGTTGATAGCAGCGAAACAAGGAGTTAAATGAATGTTATTCAGGATAGAAAATCGACAGTATGTCAGGTCAGTCAAGGTATAAAGGACCAGAGAGGAAAAATAATGGTCAAGAGTCTGACTAGTATGAGTGAATTTTGCATTAGTAATATTAGGGGGCTCCACCATGGTTTAGCCTGGCGAAGGATTTGCCAGCAGGACAGAATTAATATTCTGTGGGAGAACTACGTTGTGTTTCACAAGCGGGGTTAAGTGTGGACAATTCTAACCCTAATATATTTCTATTTTCACAGAAACACACAGGAATGCAGTCATGCTGAATCAGGACCTGAGTCTGCTGAATAACTATCATTCATGTTTTTTATGTCCCCAACCCGCCGTTTGTATGAAATGTGCCTGTGTAATTGTCTTGCAAAGAGGGCAAATACTAATTTTATTTGCATGTGCAAGTGTGACGCAAATGGTCTGAAAGTATTAACAATTAACCCATAACAATTGAGTGTCTGTGCTTGGTGTCTTGTTGTGGTAAAGCAAGGCCCAGTGGCTTATCGTGTTGTGAGAACACGGAGCTCTGTAGAATTGTTTACACAGAGCAGGTGGGCAGACACGAGGCGGAGGTGCAGGAAGCACCGGTATCAGGGGTCATTCATGTAAGTATTAGACACGTCACATGCTCAAAAATACACATTTAGAAATTTTAATTGTATTATTATTCCCCTTGGATGGGGGATTGATTGATTGGCGGAATATTGATGAAGTAAAACCAATATGGTATTAGAAGCTCCCAAGCACACGCACACAGTATGCGTGTGTATCTTTGTTTTGTTTGGGGGGGGGGAACCCAGTGCTTTTCAGTTTTGTCCACAGGAGACGGACCGCAGACGGGAAAATACAGAAATTGAGTGGGTTTCCAGACCCAGTACTGGTGTATCTCCAGGTCCAGAAGGCCTAAGCGTTCAGCCGGGGAAGGGAGATCGCCTCGGGCATAGAACAGCAACCAGGGCCCGACCAAGGGTCTGACAGCAGGGCCAGACCACGGCCTACACCAGACGCCACAGCACAGCAGGGCCTGCGCACGGCCTACAGCAGGGCCTGCGCACGGCCTACAGCAGGGCCATCACATCGGTACCGCAGACCCCGGTAGGTCTGCAAGAGGGCCAGACCAGCCACCGGACGCAAGGGTCTGCATCTGTCGGGTGACTCGGGTCACGGGCCAGGAGGGTCTGTGTCGGCCCAGACCACAGTGACGCAAGTGTGCCATTTGAACAACGTCCTATGACCATTTTCCAGGTCTTGAACTCATGGAGGAAATAGGAAGTAGTCACATTGTGACGAAGACCTATTTTGCTCAGACTATATGAGACAAGCATCCTGGAGCAGAATGTGCGCGAGATTTGTTTCGATTTCCATTGTTATGGAGTAAGCGGGATGCTATATCATCAACAATGCAGGGCCAGGTCCATATACATCTGCGCACTATCTGATGGATTCGGTACAGGACAATTGCGCGCGGTCGCCGGTATGGAGAACTGTAGCGTGGGCTCTGTGCCATATCGGTTCCAGTGGAGTAGGGTCGTAAGAGTGGACTGTTGGAGTAAGTCTTGAACACTGTCTGTTGAGTAAGCCAGTTCGGGAACATTTTCAGTTCTTGAACGGATGGAACATTTTCTTTTTATTATTTAATGACTGGTTTCTTGTGTCTCAATGTCAAATATGTGTTTATTTGCTGTCATTACACACTGTCCCTATACATGACACCCACACATTCCCCTGTAGGAATGAGGGCCTCCAGAGATAAGGGAGGCAGGCATACTGCAAGTGTGGAGTGGTATAAAAGAGTGGTTAGATGTAGGGGCAATGGTCAGTTATAAATGTCAGAGATGGTTGCCTTGTTCCAGTCCAGGTAAAGACAGGCTGTACTTCCGTCCCAGACAGATCAACAACATGTGCTAGATAAGATATATGACGGAGAAGGGTAAGATTTACTGAAGAACAGATCAGAAGAGGCTGATCTTGGAGTGTTGAATTAGACACAAAGTAATGTTCCTAAGTGGTTAAGTGATCAGGGATCTGAAGATGATATTAAGTGTATATTTTAATGTACCCTTTCCTATCCCCACGTGTATATGTTGTATATTATATAGTATATATTATATATTGTATTTATTGTTGATTTCTCCTCCTCTTTCCTTTCTGTGTTTCCTATTTATATCTCTCTCTCTCTCTACACCTATGTCTGTGTTTCAAGTGTACAATCAGGTAGCGTGCGCGTGCTTGCTCAGAGGTTAATCAATGAGTATTGATTAAGAGATCACATTAAACGAGAGGCTCGATACAATTTCCCTGGCTGGAGTCCAGGTTTTTCGGTATCGATACGTGATTGTACACTTTTCCGCATTATAAATACAGTATCAGATGACGTTGTCCTTATATGACAAAAGAGTGGACTGTAGTATTATAGTGTTCTGATACTTGGTGCTGTGTTCGGATACTGTTGGAGCGCGTTGAAGGCCGCTGCTGGCAGGCAGTGATTGTGATGTCTAGTCTGTGACGTCATTAGGACATGAAGTATCCAAGATATATATGCTGCTGTAAGTGGAATAAACCTTGTGAACGTTTTGATGTGACCAAGTCTCGTGTCATGTTAATCTTCTCCCGGGCCGGCCTGTCTGTCTGTCCGCCGCCGAACCATGGAAATGCCAACCGGGTCGTCACACACCAGAACCAGACGAGGGTCCAATACGTAGAATACAGTTGATTATAACACTAACCACTTAAACCATCTTCTTAGATTTGCAAACATTTTCACGATTAAAAAAAAAAAAGCAGATCTACAAGCTCATGAGCTCATGATCTGCTATTTTTTAATAGCCAAATTTCTTATGTCCCTCTTTGAAAAATACTTTTGGACACGCCTGACATACACCATCATTTGCCCACAGGGAGCCATCTTCTGTCAACTGGGAGACAGCCCAGACCAGGCTTCCTCACTTGAGTTCACTCTCCACATCAGCAGGTATGTTTTAGTAGACTGTAAAAATATCTAACCACTTAAACCATCTTCTTAGATTAGCAAACATTTTCACGATTTAAAAAAAATAGCAGATCTACAAGCTCATGATCTGCTATTTTTTAATAGCCAAATGTCTTATGTCCCTCTTTGAAAAATCCTTTTGGACACGCCTGACATACACCATCATTTGCCCACAGGGAGCCATCTTCTGTCAACTGGGAGACAGCCCAGACCAGGCTTCCTCACTTGAGTTCACTCTCCACATCAGCAGGTATGTTTTAGTAGAGTGTAAAAATAACTAACCACTTAAACCATCTTCTTAGATTTGCAAACATTTTCACGATAAAAAAAAAAGCAGATCTACAAGCTCATGAGCTCACGATCTGCTATTTTTAATAGCCAAATTTCTTATGTCCCTCTTTGAAAAATACTTTTGGACACGCCTGACATACACCATCATTTGCCCACAGGGAGCCATCTTCTGTCAACTGGGAGACAGCCCAGACCAGGCTTCCTCACTTGAGTTCACTCTCCACATCAGCAGGTATGTTTTAGTAGACTGTAAAAATAACTAACCACTTAAACCATCTTCTTAGCTTACTACTTCTTTCGGTTAATTCCTATTGGGGTCACCACAGCAGATCTTCAATTTCCATCTGGTTGTGTTGTCTGCATCTTCCTCGTGACTCCTGCCACCTGCATGTCGTCTTTCATCACATCCATAAACCTCCTCTTTGGCCTTCTCTTACCTGGCAGTTCCATGTTCAGCATCCTTCTCCCAATGTACCCTCTTCCCTACTGTCCAAACCATCTCAACCTCGCCTCTTGCTTTATCTCCAAACCTGGGCCGATCCTCTTATGTAGTCATTTCTGATCATGTCCATCCTTGTCACTCCTAGTGAGAATCGTAGCATCCTCGATTCCACCAGCTCTGCCTCCTGTCTTTTTGTCAGTATCACCGTTTCCAGGCTGTACAACATGGCTGGTCTCACTACCGTTCTATTACACTACCTTTTTGTCACAGATAACTTTCTCATCTGTTCCACCCTGCATGCACTCCTCTTCACTTCTCATCCACACTCCCCATTACTTTTGATAGTTGACCCCAGATATGTCAATTCCTTCATACAATTCTCAATATATACATGATCATTTTGGTTACACACCGGCATTCCGACGCATCGCCATTCCGATCATTGACTTCTATTGATCGGAATGGCGGGGTTTCTCCCCTTTGGTTAAGACCCCGCCACTCCGACGATTAAACACATCGCTATTCCGAACCCTATTGATCGGAATGGCGGGGTTTCTCCACTTTGGGAAAGACCCCGCCACTCCGACCCCCCCCCCCCCCGCCTCCGATACGTACATCAATCCAGCCCCCTCACCACCCCACTCCGTGCATGTGCGTGGGGAGGCGGCCTTTTTTCCGTACGGTCGAGATGTCTGTCTGACGGACAGACTCTAACTCTATTATTATTATTATTATTATTATTATTATTATTATTATTATTATTATATTATTATTATTATTATTATTATTATTATTATTATTATTATTATTATACTGATGACAGAGTATGATTGCCGGACAGCGAGTCTTCTTCAATGATCGATAAGATATTATATAGCCTGCATGCTGCGTAACCTCAAAGCAGTCACGTAGGCCTACGTGTTGCCCTGCAGTGGGAATATTAAAACGCAATAATATAATGCTTGTCACATATATTGTATTATAAACATTGTCATCATCATCATCATCATTGTTGTCATCATCTTATTATTATTTGTATTATTAGTTGTTGTTGTTGTTATATAGGCCTAGGCTATGATTCTTGTTATTGTTGTTATTTTCAATCTTCCTTGTGAATAGGCTACTAATCCAATATTTTCATGTTATCTTACTTGTGAGTAGTATCTAATGCGCAGCCTTAAGCCTATCTTCCACACCCAAAAGTTCGCTTAGAAGGTCCGGATCAGAGACCAAAATGTTTAAATATGTTGCATTTTGGTCCGTTTAGTTCACACAGGACTTTGAACCAAATATATGTGAACAAATTGATCGATACTGACAGAATATGCTATTTGCTATATATATATATATGCCACACACACACACACACACACGCACACACACACACACACACACACACACACACACACACACACACACACAGAGTGCGAACCCGGTCTCTCTTTTAGGACTGATTCTAATGGAAAAAAGGAGGACACGATTTGAACTCTCTCTCACTCTAACAGATCACAGACACGCACTGCCCAGCTCGCTTTAAAGCCCATGACTAGAGAGAGACTTATTGCATAGCCCACTGTGGTAGAATAGTGAAGTGCATCGCTCCTTTGCAGGACTTGTCGACAACCATACAAACGTTTTTGAACAACGCTTATATATCCACCCATGGTGCAGACCACAAGACGTGAATGTAGCTGCATTCTGCAATGCATTATACGGCATAACTTTGCGCGGCGGCGCATACTAAAAAAAAGAAGCTAACATTCGAATCTGTACAGTACATATATAGGCCTATGTGTCGATAGCTTGTAAATCTGTTATTTTTTCCAGCATGTTAACTTAAAACATTGAAATGTGCTGGCTTGTAGAGGGTACTGTATGAATAAGCAAAATTCGTTACTTAGTAGGATCGAACAAACCAACAGCCATGCAGCTTAAAGCTGCTCAGAGAGGAATCTCAACATAAGTGGATTTCCTAATGTGCAGTATAGGCCTACATGTGTCATAATAATTAGTAAATCAGTGTACACAATCTGAAGAAAACCTGGAGACTGACATTCAGTAGGCTATAGGTTAATAAAGATCAAATATATGGACTGTACAGTGCAGTACACATTGATGATAGCGGACACCATTAACCTTAACCTAGATATACCTTCAGAACCACTTCAAGAAATACAGTTTGTCAGACACCAAATTAATTTACAGATTGGACTCAAAAGCCAATCACTCGCCTATTAGTTTGCATTGCACAGTGCGCACTGTGCGCTATTTCCGAACGTGCCCTGTGTTGAGGGCCGCGCGGGCTTATGCCTGTTGCAACGTATAGCCTCTAAGGCAGGGATACTCAAATAGATTTACCTGTGGGCCACATTACAAAAATGGCAAGGGGCCAGGGGCCAGTAGATAAAATTACGACATTAACTCTTTGCCTGCCTGCCTGCCTGCCTGTCTGTCTGTCTGTCTGTCCATGAGTAGTTATTTGTCTGTCTGTCAATGAGTAGCTGTCTTACTGTCTGCCTGTCTATGAGTAGCTGTCTGCCTGCCTGTCTATGAGTAGCTGTCTGTCTGCCTGCCTGCCTGTCCAATTGTCCATGAGTAGCTGTCTGTCTGCCTGTCTGAGTAGCTGTCTGCCTGCCTGCCTAATTGTCCATGAGTAGCTGTCTGTCTGCCTGTCTATGAGTAGATGTCTGCCTGCCTGCCTAATTGTCCATGAGTAGCTGCCTGGCTGCCTGCCTGCCTGCCTGCCTGTCTGTCTGTCTGTCTGTCTGTCTGTCTGTCCATGAGTAGTTATTTGTCTGTCTGTCAATGAGTAGCTGTCTTACTGTCTGCCTGTCTATGAGTAGCTGTCTGCCTGCCTGTCTATGAGTAGCTGTCTGCCTGCCTGTCTATGAGTAGCTGTCTGCCTTCCTGCCTGTCCAATTGTCCATGAGTAGCTGTCTGTCTGTCTATGAGTAGCTGTCTGCCTGCCTGCCCAATTGCCTATGAGTAGCTGTCTGTCTGTCTATGAGTAGCTGTCTGCCTTCCTGCCTGTCCAATTGTCCATGAGTAGCTGTCTGTCTGTCTATGAGTAGCTGTCTGCCTTCCTGCCTGTCCAATTGTCCATGAGTAGCTGTCTGCCTGCCTGTCCAATTGTCCATGAGTAGCTGTCTGTCTGCCTGTCTATGAGTAGCTGTCTGTCTGTCTGACTGCCTGCCTGTCCAATTCTCCATGAGTAGCTGTCTGTCTGTCTGCCTGTCTATGAGTAGCTGTCTGCCTGCCTGCCAGCCAGCAAGTTGGTTAACAGAAAATAAATTGTTATGGCTGAGTAAAATAAAATACAATAAACACAATTTGCCTGAAAATAGATTACCCAGCTATGAACTTTTTCATGAAAAAAAATGAGTAGTGATATGGCTGACTGAGTAAAATAAAACAATCTACCTGGCTATAAGTGAAGAGCAACTTCCGCAATTTCCGCAATTACCATTTCCGCAATTTCCGCAATTTCCATTTCCGCAATTTCCTCAATTTCCATTTCCGCAATTTCCATTTACACCATTTCCGCAATTACCATTTCCGCAATTTCCGCAATTTCCATTTCCGCATTTCCACATTTCCGCAATTTCCACAATTTCCATTTCCACCATTTCCGCAATTTCCGCAATTACAATTTCCGCAATTTCCATTTCCGCAATTTCCACAATTTCCATTTCCATTTCCAACTATTAATGGCAGCTGGGTTTCATCATTCAAATAAAATAGAATTCTGTCCGTTTAGCTATAAAATTATGTCAGGGAATAGGGATACACAGTATATGTCTTTCATTTGCATTGCATCTCCCCCTCCCCCCCCCCCGAAGCTTTTATTTTCGTTCGAGTAATAGTACAACTCTAATAGTATTACTTATAATAATGTAATTAAAGATAACTTCATTCAGATTTATTTATTTTTATTTCATTTTCCAGATTTTTTTTTCTTTTTTTTAGATTTTCATAGCGCTTTTCAGAGCGCTTCCACTTTTCACCGTCTTTGGTCATCTTTTTCTTTGTTTCCCTTCTGGTGCGCAAGTCAAATTTACTATAGGCCTACCTATGTTGCAATGACGTGGTGATGTGGGCACATAATTGAAGACACACACACAGTCACACACGCAACAGATATGTCCAGCATGTAATTATGCATACAAGTTCAGTTTTGCTAAGAAGCAAAGAATTACAGCCAGTTCAGATTTTTTATATGTGTATGAGACAACATTAAACGATAGAGCCTACACTGTTCAAAAATTGACATGCAGCCTACAGTGGGAATATATGAAATTAAGTGGGCTGTCCTATCAAAGTATCAATCATAGAAGAAGGCACTTTCCCGGAATTATTCAGCTTCTCGCTCTCTCGCTGTGCGCAAGGCAGCCTCCCTTTACATAATTACATTCCCCACCGGTTCCGGAAAAAAACGGAATCTCTCTATTCCAGATGGCAGACAAAGCAAGAATAAGTAATAACAGGCGAGACAGATGTACATCATGTATAAGTTTATTTGTATTTAATAAAAGGATAGAAATATGACCTGTATTTAAATAAAAAAACTTTTGACTTTGACACACACACGACACGCACACATGTACGCACGAGCAAATGGAGTGAACGCCCGGAGGGTGCGGGTGTCCTGCAGGGATGCCTGGACTCATTATAGCCTATACGTATGCAGTCAATTATTATTATTTTCTCTCTCGTGCGCTGTCATGTCACATGTCATCCTGACCGTGCCGTTTGCTTTCATGGACAGATGAACAGAGACAGATCTTTATTTAATGTAATAAAATGGTCGGATTAATAGGCCTATGCTTCGACAAAGGTGAGAATTGGCACGCGCGCGCGCGCACACACACACGTGCGCCTTTCCCTGTGCGTTGGCGGTGTTTAAATTCCGGAGGGGGGGGGGGGGTGATTGTGTAGCCTACGTTTCGGACGCCGTTTCGGAGGGTGGGGTGCTTGGTGGGGGCTGGGGGAGGCGGGGTTGTGTGTTGGGTCGGAATGGGGGTGCGTCGGAATGGGGGTGCGTCGGAATGGGGGTGTGTCGAAATGGGGGGGAGTCGGAACGGCGATGCGTCCCCGATCATTTTCCCCCAGGGAGCCTACTTACACCAGCTTTCAGAGAACCTGAGAGCCACCTTCGACCTGCATCCTTCCTTGCTTCTAAAGGGCACTCTTTGTCATGGCTTCCAGCAGTTACTGGACCAAACGCCGGCGCACACTAAGGATCCTAACTTCTTTTGATTCATCCTCAGTTCAAGAGATAAATACAAGTGATATATTGGGAGAAGTGAATCCTGAATCCAATCTGACCTTTAATGTCAACGATGAGGAAGATGAAGTTTTCATGGACTGCCTAAATTCATTTGATGATGACTGTGATACTACACTTGTGAATGATACAGTCCCAGATGGTGACGGTATTATAGAGAGTAGTGACGAGAGTGATGCAGAGGAAGAAGGTGACAGTAGTGATGAATGTGATACAGTTGAAGATGAATGTACAAAATTGGCCAAGTTGCTGTGTGAGTGGGCTCTGAGGAACGATGTCCCACAGAATACACTCTCAGATCTTCTTTGTACACTGCAGGAGTTCCATCCAAATTTGCCAAAGCAAGCCCGCACCCTGCTTAAAACAGCAAAAATAGTAGCCAATGTTAAAAACATAAAAGGAGGTGAATATTTACATTTTGGCATTCTTTCTTACCTACAGACAATTTCAACAAGTCTCATCAACAGTGTTAGCAACACTATTGGCCTCCAAATTAATGTTGATGGATTGTCTTTGTTTAAGAAGAGCTCTCTACAGTTGTGGCCAATTTTAGGTAAAGTGTCATTTGAAAAGGAACCTTTTGTAATTGGCATCTTTTGTGGCAACAGCAAGCCTCTTGATTTAGAGCAGTATTTAGATGACTTTGTGCAGGAGGTAGCCAGGCTTGAAGGAGGCTTTGAGGTGGCAGGAAAAAATTTCAGATTGACGATTGACTGTTTAATTTGTGATGCTCCTGCAAGAGCCTTTATCAAAAACATTAAGGGACACAATGGGTACTTTGGTTGTGAGCGCTGAGTCTATGTCAAACATCACATGACTTTCCCAGAGAAGACGGCTACACTACGTACAGATGATCAGTTCTCTAGGCAGGAGGATGAGGATCACCACAAGGGCAACTCTCCCCTTGCACGGCTTAGCATAGGAATGGTCACAATGTTCATTTTGGACTACATGCACCTCGTTTGCCTCGGAGTGACTCGAAGATTGATATTCTTTTGGATGAAGGGTGATTTGTCGGGCGGTGATGGCCATTTCTGCCAGGTTGCAGCAGCTAAGGCAACACATCCCTGTCGAGTTTCAAAGAAAGCCAAGAAGTTTAGCGCACGTAGACACATGGAAAGCCACCGAGTGTCGCCAGTTCTTACTTTATACAGGTCCAATTGTCTTAAAAGAGTTCCTTCCCTCCTCCCACTACAATAATTTAATGAATTTCTCCGTTGCCATGTACATGATGCTCTGTCCTGCCTTGTGCAATTATTATTGTGACTATGCTGATAATCTCATGAAACATTTCTTATGTGAATTTGAGCAGCTGTATGGTATTGATGAATTGATCTATAATGTTCACAATTTGACTCATTTGGCTGATGATGTTAGGAGGTATGGAGCTTTAGATGGAGTGTCAGCTTTTCCATTTGAAAACTATATGAGGAAATTGAAAAAAGCAACTCGCAAACCACAATTTGTTCTTTAACAGATATTTCATATAATTACACTTGAGCGGACCTTTTTTACAACAAAAAAAGCAAAGCAGACGGACAGCAAGGCACCTTTGCTGAAAATGAAACACTCTTGTGGCCCATCAATACCATACCTGCCTCACTGCACACAGTATAAAAAGGCTGTGTTTCAGGATTTCTGTGTTGCCACAACTACAGGGGACAACTGTGTGATGGTTCATGGGGATTTGGGACTGGTACAGAACATACTATGTGATGAAAAGTCGGATAGAAAGTACATCATGTTCAGGAAGTTTTCAAAGCTAGATTCTCTTTACTCAAGTCCTCTAGATTCAAAAGACATTGGCATTTATAAAGCAAGTCATCTAGAAAGTACAGATCAAATAATCTGTTTGTCAGCTATAACAAGAAAATATGTTTTGCTTCCCATGGACACAGAATGGGCAGCTATTCCTTTCCTCCATAGCTACTGAGTGTTTTTGTTTTTATTTTTGTTTGTTTGTTTTTTTGTCTCTTCCTGTTTATGTATTCATTTTCAGCTCCTCCTAATGGCGTTGTACAAAATTGTGGAGTTCCTGGATAACTCTGTAGCCATTGTGAGCAGCAAATGGCTTAATGAGGACTCGTCAATGACTATGTGGCCACCGTACAATGACCCCAGCAAAATCAAGGCAGCTTTGGTGACGCATGATGTTCCCATGTTCACATGGACAGCACATCAAATCAAAATTTTGGCAACGGCAGGTATTTATTTTCTTCCAGATTTGGGAGCCATTAAATTTAAAGGGCCACTTGAGCCATTTTCGATGCTTCATATAATTGGTCCTCACTAATGTTCATTATAAAACGGTACCATTTTGTCGACAGCCCTTCTCTGAGAGACAGACCAAGTAGACAAACATCGTACCATGTTATAATGAACATTAGTTAGGACCAATTATATGGAGATTGGTTGAAAATGGCTGAAGTGGTCCTTTAAGTGCTTAATCGATAACCTTTTTATTAAAGCATTTAAAAATAATGTACTTATTTGATTATTCTTAAGTAACTACTAATAAAATAGCTGATATTTGATTGCCTAAATTGATGCAAGGCGTGACACTTACTTTGTTTCTTACTGACACTTTGTTTCTTACTTGCACTTATTTTGTTACATTACAGTGGATTATGAAAAGGCAAGGTCTAAAGCCAAAAAGGCAGAAACAAGTTTCATTATTGAAAGTGAACCCGAAGAATTGGATCGCAGTCAGCGGTCAAGACAGTAAGTGTTCATTTCGTATTTTTTATTTGTCTTAATGCAAAGCTGTTTAAATATTATATAAGGATTGTAGTACTCGTGCATTCCTCTATATGTTCTGAACAAGATCATGAGAGCTATTACTATGGCTAAAATAGTATGAACCAGTCATTCAGTTTGTGTGCTAAAATGCATTCTTAGATTGTTGCTCCTCATTTTCCACAGAGCTACTAAACGCTACACTGAGCCTGAGTGTGCGCCACCAAAACGGCCCAGACAGTCTGAAGTGGTAACAGTTTCGGTCGTACACCAGCCACCAGTCCCACCACCACCAATGGGTTTGCTGTCTTCAAGTCACCGTGCATCAGCGAGTCCCCTACCTCCGGCCAGTCCACTGCCAACGCCGAGTCGCCTACCACCGGCCAGTCACCTGTCAATGCAGAGTCGCCTCCCACCGGTCAGTCACCTGTCAATGCAGAGTCGCCTACCACCGGCCAGTCATCTGTCAACCGCGAGTCACCTACCACCGGTCAGTCATCTGTCAACCGCGAGTCACCTACCACCGGTCAGTCATCTGTCAACCGCGAGTCACCTACCACCGGTCAGTCACCTGTCAATGCAGAGTCGCCTACCACCGGTCAGTCACCTTTCAACGCAGAGTCCCCCACCACCGTGGGCCAGTCACCTGTCAACACCGAGTCCCCCACCACCGTGGGATAGTCACCTGTCAACGCTGAGTCCCCTACCACCGTGGAGTCACCTACCACCGGCCAGTCACCTGTCAACAGCGAGTCCACCACCGGCCAGTCACCTTTCATCTGTGAGCCACCTTCCACCTGTGGTCGTACCCCCTGCTGTGAGGCGTGCTCCATCAGCAGCAGGTATGTTTGATAGCCCAAATAGATACATGGGGAGACAGGAATGCCCACAAACGTCACATCTGGATTTAGCATGGTTCATGTATGTTTACGTCTGCAAACAGTTTGTTTCAGGATGTTGAATTTAATGTTGAATTAATAAATTGGAGTAGCTTCCCACACAACACACTTTAACAGCTAACTAAGAATGGCAGCTTCCATTGTAAAATCTGTAGTTTACTAATGTAACCCAAATTAACTATTAATAATGGTTAAACAGGATTTTTACATTGTAGCTCCGTCCTGTTAACCCATTTAGACTTGAGGACAATTCTGAAAACGCCTTCTAAATCCTAAAGCCACGTTGATGTTTCACCGTTGCGACACGACTTAGGCTGGAAAATAGCAGATCTGCTATTTTCGGCATCCAACTCTGTCATATGGTGACGTATGGGGCTTTAAGAGTTTCAGAAATGAATGGCATAGACACGTTCCCAGATTAAAAGGTATAACAGCATGTAGATTATCCCGGTCTGAATGGGTTAAAAAGGTACTGCTCTAGCTCCGTATTCTTTACCATGGAGGATAGGTTTGGATTTGGCTTTTGTATAAATCCATGCACGGTAATGACCGATCATCAGACGGTAATGGAATTATGCAATATTACACGAGAGGTTGTGCTTTACTGTGATCCCTCAGAGCCGAGTTCCGTAAGCAGCGCTGAAGGACCCGGCACAGCTGATATTTATATTATACTGATATGTATATTTGATATGTATATATTGATAATCATATCTATAGAAAATTATATCCGATTCCACTCCCCAGCTAAGAGGTGCTGATGATGCTACAGTTTCTGTTTAGTTTCTAATTATAGTTTTTCCTTCTCAGGTATGGACAGATACTTAATTAACACGATGGAGGAAATTAAGGACAGGCTGACTATGCTGGAGAAGGCAGTGGCAAATCTCTCTCGCTCAAATACAGCAGAGATCACGTTGCCTGATGACATCACATTGCCCCTTCAAACCTACGAGGACATGGATGTCTTGGAGAAAAGAATTGAAGACCATCGCTGTCGGAAAGATTTGGTATATAAATAAATTATATTGTATGCTATCTAAATTCAATTTGACTATTGTATAATCACTTAGCAATTCTACATACAGTGGCCCTAACCTGTTTTGCTTTCTATCATTTGATTTTACCAAAGGCAATAATGTTTTATTGTGTTTTAATGTTTTATGTCAGATTGCCTATCTAGGAGCCATTGGTGGGTGTGATGTCCAGGCTGCAACAAGAAGGTTGATGACGACATTGATTGGCCATTCTCTAGCCAATCAATTAAATTGGAACGGCTCAAATCAAAAGAGACCTTTTCAGTCCCTGAGACTGAAGAGGGTTGTAACCGGTAAGTCTAAATAACTCAATTCAAAATTGATCATTTTCACCCTAATCAAACACGTACTCTGTACGTACTGTTAGTCAAACTCGTATTTGAAGTCAAATTCAAACACTTGTATGGAAAATGTATTTACTTTATTATAGAGCAGTGGTTCTCAACCTTTTTACACCAGGTACCACCAAGTACACTATTTTTCAAAAATAGCAGATCTACAAACTTGTATATCTGCTATAATAGCCAAAAGAAATAAAAAAAATGTAATGTGTTCCCGGTCTTAAAGGGTTAAGAAATCAACTCTTTTCAGTAGGCTACATGCGTTTGGTTGTAAGACACCGTTTGAAATGGGTTTCATCATATATGAAATTATGAATGACTCATTATCACCACACTATCTGCAGGCTACTCCTCTGCCCCACTCCAGTTCTGTTGAATCCCAGTTTCCGCGTCATATTAACTGGGTTATTGTGCCATTTAATCGGCACCAATTGGTGCTGGGAGTCTGGGTGCGATTTCACTGGCGCTCCTGGAGCGCTCTTCTGTGATGTGTGACCCTACACATCCACCACTTCAGTTTCTACGTGCTGCTGGTCAAAATATTCTCCTTGATCCACACTTAGTTCCAGTTTTGAGCCGCGATTGCATCATTTTAACTCTTCCATAATTCTCAGAAGTTTTTCGATAGTAGCCTATTATATGTTTTTATATATCAGTCCCCACATTTTTCTTTTTTGGGGAGGTTGCTCTGCGTACCACCAGAGGAGGCCTCGCGTTTCACCGGTGGTACTCGTACCACAGGTTGAGAACCACTGTTATAGAGTATTAGAAAACAGGCAGTAGGGTTAAAAAAAATACACTTATGCGTTATGCATAAAGAGTTGCGATACAATCTTTGAAATAGCTAGCAAATAGAAATAGCATAGCAAGTTGCTGTTGGTTAAAAACCTTGTATGTCTATACCATCAGGAAATGGTCATAGAAATTCCAGTAGAGTTATTTAGTATCAAGTAGGGCTTTCATTTACAAAAACAGAACAAAATCACATAAAGTTGAAGGATGTTGATATAAGATCTGCCCGACAGCAACGAATAAGAAATTGCTTACTACAAAAATAATTGTTTCATATAAGCCTATTTGTTTTTATGTTTCAGAGGCTGTAAGAAAGTGCCGCATTCAGCCTAGTCCTCAGGAGTCGGATGTGGCAAAGGAGATAATGGTGTGGCTGCGGAACTCGCGAGACAGAGCGGGTGGACGAAAGCAGCGATTTCACCGTCAGCTGGCTTGCAGTGAGGCCGCAGTGGAAGAGTAAGCTTTGACAATGAATACTTAAGTATAAATATGTATGTATGTATGTATGTAATTGTATGTATGTTAAAACATTTTTTTTAAATATATTTCCAGGTGACTGGAGTTTGGAGTGGGTGACCGTTGCAGTGCGTTGCACGATGGGATGAAAGGGAGGACAGAGAGAGAGAGTCGACCGTCCATTCTTTTTTTTTTAACTTCACAGAATTACAAGTAGGCCTATGCATTTTTCTTACAACTGATTTTTTCTTTTTTTTTCACAATCTCAGCTGCTACCTCATTAGTAGAGGCAGTACAGGACTCCGCCTTTACTAAATATGTTTGGTTGAAGCCTCAGGGCATATGTAATTTGTTCCATCTGGTAAATGTCCCATATTTTTTCCACCCACATTTAATTGTAATGGATTTGATGGCCGCTGTAAGCAGCACATGCAATAAATATATTTATTGCATATCACTGTCCATTCTTTTGTTGTCCATCTGCTATCTTTAGCTGTTCCACCGTTTGGTTGGGCGAGAGGCAGGTTATTGTATGTATGTATTGTCTATTGTATGAGTTGAAGTGAACTTGATGAAAATGTACTTTACTAATAAATTAACAGTGCCTGAAGAAAAGAGACTGTTCGTTCATTCATTCATTCTATACAAGTGGGTTGTACCCCAAAGTATTAATTTCGGCCGTGGAATTGAACTTGATTCAGTTCCCCTGTGTCTGCCGGTTTTGATAGAAAGGTTGCACTGGTTTTATATTTGCAAATGTGTTTTATATTTGTTTTGTATTACATTACATTGAATCATTGATTTGAATCCCTTTGACTATTGCATTTTCTTTTACAATACAGATCTTAGTAATGCAGTGACTGCATACATTTTATATTAATAGAATATTTTGGTGTTATAGTTTGATGGGGCTTCCTGAGGGCTAAGTGAGGGCTGCTTAGTCAGAGCCCCAAGTGGGCCAACGGGGGGCCACTGTAGGCATGTCAGGGCTATGTGAGGGCTAAGTGAGGGCTGCCCATGCAGGGCCAGCACTTAGGGGCCCACACTTTGCCAATGAGCAAGCCCTCTGGGGCCCTGTGTGGGCAGCCCACGGTGGGCCCTTAAGCCAGCCCTAAGTGGGCCCTGACGGGGCCAGTGCAGGCTCGCTTGCAATTGGACTTCCCCCCGCTGTCCTCGCGTCAAACGATCGCGCTCAGTTACTTTTTAATGCCTCGTGAATTTACAGCGATTTACAGTCCCTCCTCACGCTGACGTAAGGCTTGCCTCCCCCGCCCGTCTCTCTCTCTCTCTCAGACAAGGATGTGCATTATATGTATAAAATACATAATTTGTTAACTATTGAATATAATTAAGTGGATTCTTCTTCTACTTCTTCTTCTTGCGGTTATATTTATTATTATTATTATTGTTGTTGTTGTTATTATTAATAATAATAATATGTACCTGCAGACTAGTAATTGTAACTTTAGTTCAGGCTAGCCTCCCTAGCCTGGAGCCGAGGCTTTACCCGGCATGCATTGCAGTGTTGTTGTTTTTGTTGACTGTTGAATCGACGTACGGTGGAGGCAGAAGACAAGACTCTCCGTCCAACAAATGCTTATATTAGTTCTTACACAGTTTTTCTCCGGAGAAATTCAGTTGAAAGGTCAGTGTATTTTTATATCCGATATCTACCGTGTGTAGTGTAATTGCACGTGTTAGAATCGTTTCGATCTTTATCTGTGTATGTTTCCCTCTAGCTAGCTAGCCTAGCTACCTGGGCAATCTATTGTTTGGACGAGGGGATAGCATTAGCAAACGTATAACTCATGCTATTTTAACAGGCTTGTAACTTCTTATTGTGTTGATAAGTCCTTAAACACAATTATTCGAATTAGATAAGATTTGATACGTTGCTTGTGTAGACTACATAAACAGCATTTAGCTGTAAATCACATTTTTTGTCATTCTTTGTTTCAGAACTTCTCCTATGGTACCACATCAATACAGCATGGGGTCTGTGTGTATGTGGGGTCTGCAAGGCTAAATCTTCGTCAAATGTCTGTCTTGCAAATGTAAAAAATATCACATAGTAGGCTAATGTTTAAAACAGACTTTTTTTGTTATTCTATTATAGGTGCAGATGCAGTGACCAAAATGAGCATTGCCATGCAGGTACGTTCTGAGCCATTTCTTTTACTCTTCTCTCTGTTGTCTCCTCTAGTTAGTGCTTTTGCTAGGCCACAATTGCAAATAAAGATTTGTCTAATTACAACACATTTTGATTTAATTTTTGTCATTTTAGTCATTTTGTTGTTTTATTCTAAGCCTGATTTTTACACTGAATATAGCTTTACTGCTGAATATAGCTGGTCTACAAGCTCGCAGCACATTGTGTGCTTGTAGATCTTCTGTTTTCATCAAATTGATTTTATGTACATACAATGTTTACCATTTTGTTGTTACTGTGATTTCAGACACAGGACTTGGATCTGTTGGGCGTACAAACGGTAAGAACATTTCTACCACTGAATTAAGGTTGCATGCTACAAGCTCTCTTGCCTCAAGTTTGCTGTTACATTTGAAAGAAATTTGACTTGAATTTGATTTCATTTTACAGACAAGGTGACATGCTGTACAGAGCTGAGACATCGTTCTTTAATTTAAGGTAATTGTTCATTTTACCAAGGACAGAAAATTGGCACCCAACAATGTGTAACTGTGTACCATTGTTACCATCATAACATTTTAAATTACTGAGGTGTATTATGATGAGTACTGTGGCACTCTGTGCCACACTATGAGCTTGTAGATCTGCTATTTTTCAACAGATAACAGCTTTTAAAATAATGTTTAAAACCTATGAGGCGACACAGATGCGTCCTCAGGTCTAAATGGGTTAAGGCAGTGGTTCTCACAGCCATCAAAACGTTATCCCACATTTCACAGCAGTGATAATAATAATAATAATTATTATTATTAATAATAATAATAATAATATGTACCTGCAGACTAGTAATTGTAACTTTAGTTCAGGCTAGCCTCCCTAGCCTGGAGCCGAGGCTTTACCCGGCATGCATTGCAGTGTTGTTGTTTTTGTTGACTGTTGAATCGACGTACGGTGGAGGCAGAAGACAAGACTCTCCGTCCAACAAATGCTTATATTAGTTCTTACACAGTTTTTCTCCGGAGAAATTCAGTTGAAAGGTCAGTGTATTTTTATATCCGATATCTACCGTGTGTAGTGTAATTGCACGTGTTAGAATCGTTTCGATCTTTATCTGTGTATGTTTCCCTCTAGCTAGCTAGCCTAGCTACCTGGGCAATCTATTGTTTGGACGAGGGGATAGCATTAGCAAACGTATAACTCATGCTATTTTAACAGGCTTGTAACTTCTTATTGTGTTGATAAGTCCTTAAACACAATTATTCGAATTAGATAAGATTTGATACGTTGCTTGTGTAGACTACATAAACAGCATTTAGCTGTAAATCACATTTTTTGTCATTCTTTGTTTCAGAACTTCTCCTATGGTACCACATCAATACAGCATGGGGTCTGTGTGTATGTGGGGTCTGCAAGGCTAAATCTTCGTCAAATGTCTGTCTTGCAAATGTAAAAAATATCACATAGTAGGCTAATGTTTAAAACAGACTTTTTTTGTTATTCTATTATAGGTGCAGATGCAGTGACCAAAATGAGCATTGCCATGCAGGTACGTTCTGAGCCATTTCTTTTACTCTTCTCTCTGTTGTCTCCTCTAGTTAGTGCTTTTGCTAGGCCACAATTGCAAATAAAGATTTGTCTAATTACAACACATTTTGATTTAATTTTTGTCATTTTAGTCATTTTGTTGTTTTATTCTAAGCCTGATTTTTACACTGAATATAGCTTTACTGCTGAATATAGCTGGTCTACAAGCTCGCAGCACATTGTGTGCTTGTAGATCTTCTGTTTTCATCAAATTGATTTTATGTACATACAATGTTTACCATTTTGTTGTTACTGTGATTTCAGACACAGGACTTGGATCTGTTGGGCGTACAAACGGTAAGAACATTTCTACCACTGAATTAAGGTTGCATGCTACAAGCTCTCTTGCCTCAAGTTTGCTGTTACATTTGAAAGAAATTTGACTTGAATTTGATTTCATTTTACAGACAAGGTGACATGCTGTACAGAGCTGAGACATCGTTCTTTAATTTAAGGTAATTGTTCATTTTACCAAGGACAGAAAATTGGCACCCAACAATGTGTAACTGTGTACCATTGTTACCATCATAACATTTTAAATTACTGAGGTGTATTATGATGAGTACTGTGGCACTCTGTGCCACACTATGAGCTTGTAGATCTGCTATTTTTCAACAGATAACAGCTTTTAAAATAATGTTTAAAACCTATGAGGCGACACAGATGCGTCCTCAGGTCTAAATGGGTTAAGGCAGTGGTTCTCACAGCCATCAAAACGTTATCCCACATTTCACAGCAGTGATAATAATAATAATAATTATTATTATTAATAATAATAATAATAATATGTACCTGCAGACTAGTAATTGTAACTTTAGTTCAGGCTAGCCTCCCTAGCCTGGAGCCGAGGCTTTACCCGGCATGCATTGCAGTGTTGTTGTTTTTGTTGACTGTTGAATCGACGTACGGTGGAGGCAGAAGACAAGACTCTCCGTCCAACAAATGCTTATATTAGTTCTTACACAGTTTTTCTCCGGAGAAATTCAGTTGAAAGGTCAGTGTATTTTTATATCCGATATCTACCGTGTGTAGTGTAATTGCACGTGTTAGAATCGTTTCGATCTTTATCTGTGTATGTTTCCCTCTAGCTAGCTAGCCTAGCTACCTGGGCAATCTATTGTTTGGACGAGGGGATAGCATTAGCAAACGTATAACTCATGCTATTTTAACAGGCTTGTAACTTCTTATTGTGTTGATAAGTCCTTAAACACAATTATTCGAATTAGATAAGATTTGATACGTTGCTTGTGTAGACTACATAAACAGCATTTAGCTGTAAATCACATTTTTTGTCATTCTTTGTTTCAGAACTTCTCCTATGGTACCACATCAATACAGCATGGGGTCTGTGTGTATGTGGGGTCTGCAAGGCTAAATCTTCGTCAAATGTCTGTCTTGCAAATGTAAAAAATATCACATAGTAGGCTAATGTTTAAAACAGACTTTTTTTGTTATTCTATTATAGGTGCAGATGCAGTGACCAAAATGAGCATTGCCATGCAGGTACGTTCTGAGCCATTTCTTTTACTCTTCTCTCTGTTGTCTCCTCTAGTTAGTGCTTTTGCTAGGCCACAATTGCAAATAAAGATTTGTCTAATTACAACACATTTTGATTTAATTTTTGTCATTTTAGTCATTTTGTTGTTTTATTCTAAGCCTGATTTTTACACTGAATATAGCTTTACTGCTGAATATAGCTGGTCTACAAGCTCGCAGCACATTGTGTGCTTGTAGATCTTCTGTTTTCATCAAATTGATTTTATGTACATACAATGTTTACCATTTTGTTGTTACTGTGATTTCAGACACAGGACTTGGATCTGTTGGGCGTACAAACGGTAAGAACATTTCTACCACTGAATTAAGGTTGCATGCTACAAGCTCTCTTGCCTCAAGTTTGCTGTTACATTTGAAAGAAATTTGACTTGAATTTGATTTCATTTTACAGACAAGGTGACATGCTGTACAGAGCTGAGACATCGTTCTTTAATTTAAGGTAATTGTTCATTTTACCAAGGACAGAAAATTGGCACCCAACAATGTGTAACTGTGTACCATTGTTACCATCATAACATTTTAAATTACTGAGGTGTATTATGATGAGTACTGTGGCACTCTGTGCCACACTATGAGCTTGTAGATCTGCTATTTTTCAACAGATAACAGCTTTTAAAATAATGTTTAAAACCTATGAGGCGACACAGATGCGTCCTCAGGTCTAAATGGGTTAAGGCAGTGGTTCTCACAGCCATCAAAACGTTATCCCACATTTCACAGCAGTGATGGTAGGTAGGCCTATGATTAAGGTGAAAATAATTTATTTAATTAATTCTGTGATTTCAGACGAACTTTCGCTGGAGGAAGACCTATCGACTTCAAATGCAACCTCTGCTGGAAAGGCTACCACCAGTCGGGTTTCCCTGACCCTCTACTATACGCAACATCCAGACCTCAAGGAACGCACCCAGCTTCCGTGCTCGGACATACAGACACGGGGACATACACACATTGCTACGCTCAGAAACTCCTGACTCCACTCAGAAGAGAATTGGTGTTTTAAAGACTTAAGCACTTAAACTTGAGAACTGATATGTCTTCTAAATCCTCACAGATTTTAGTTAAAACGTTTCAAAATTAGCAAATCTACAAGCTCGTTTTCAACAGCTTACAGCTTTTTAAATAATGGTTAAAGTGGCTACCAGGGGATCTTGGACTTCAGTGACAGGGACCTGGGGTCTGAGAGCCGGAGACGTTGGACAGGGTGCATTCTGGAACTTCTGCTGGCGGCCACCACCAGTCAGGCTTCATAAAGGAAGGAAACGGACAGGCACGGCAGGCAGCTCATCAAACGGTGGTCCGTGGCTCAAATGCTGAATAACTTTGGCATGAAAAGGGTTCAAACCCACCGCTATAGGGGTTTCCAAATGGACTCTTGAATGTATGCTGCACGATTTCTTGCTCAAAAGGTGAATCTCGATTGTGTGTTCTGTTTATTGCTGTGTAACTGTTATTGCAACATTACCGGGCTTACATAACTAACTCCACACAGAATAGACTTGGTGTTTATAAGAAATTAAACTTGAGAACTGATTCCATCCTAAATCCTCACAGATTTTAGTTAAAACGTTCACTGTGTTTGGGCCACATTTTCAAGATTTTTCAAAAATAGCAAATCTGCAAGCTCGTGAGCTTGTAGATCTGCCAACAATCTAACGACTTTTAAAATTATGGTTAAAGTGTTAAAATGGTATGACTGTTTTCTGAAAAGCCTAGATGTTTCTGTATCATTGGTGTTCAAACGATTTACTCCAATCTGAAAATATGTCGTTCCAGGGACCGCACTACGAGCTTGTAGGTCTGCTATTTAGTTTTATCCTGAAAATGTGCAAATCTTTGAATATATATTGTTTCAGAGCAAACGTTTTTAACTCATCTTTGCTTCTGGGTAGTCCCTGGAACAACATATTTTCAGATACTGTAGGTGTCAGCGGCCAATTTCATAATATTTCTGGGGTCCATGACATAACATAATTTGAGAACCACTAATATAGAAACATAGGTTTTTCTGAAAACTGTGTGGAAATGTGGACACAATCTTATCCAACATGTTCTGGTGGTTTCAGTAAAGTTGGTGTTTTACTGTTTTATAGATTTTAGAAGCCAGTGGTTCTCAAAGAGTGGTCTTAAAGTGCATTCTCAGCAAAATTACATAAAAATCAACCACTTGTATTCTAAACTTGGTTGTTTACATATTTTTTCTATGTGCCTATGTTTAATGGCTGTCTAAATGATTTCATTGTAACTTTTTTTTTCCTAATAAAGAAACAAAATTAAGTATACATTTGCTGCTTTATTATGTTTCTATAAATATGTGGGAGGGAGGTGAGCATGGGGGAGGAGGGGTGCGGGGTCGCAATATATATGGGGGGGGGGAGTGGTGTCATAAGACAGCTCCACGCTGTCCTGCTGCTGCCTTCGGTAGCTGACGTTCGAGGCGCGGCAGAGTAGCGGGGCGCCGGCTACACGCGCGTCGGCGCGCACGGCACACGCTGATCAAGAACGACGCGGCCACATCGTGCGACGCGCCCGGCGGAGGACACGATCGGCGGCGCGCGGGGACCGCCTCACGCAGGCGGCGCGCGATGACTTGCTAGCTGGGCAGTTGCAGAAGGCTGCTGAGAAGAAGGAAGACTCTAGCATCCTTTTGCATATCAAAGAAAAAGATTGTGTGTCTCTGGAAGTGCGTTACCACAGGTCCTGTTACAGAGAATACACAAGGACAAGGACAAAGTCTACGGCAACACATACGGCAACCACAGATGAAGTGTGAGTTATTACATTGCATTAACACTGCACATTTCAAAAGTAAGGCTTTGACCAACAACATATACTCTGTATTTTGTCTGTCTTTAGATACAATGTTGACAGCAGACCTCGTTTCACATGTTAAGTATTTTTTTTGTCTGCGTGTGTGTTTTCAGAAATGAACAACCCTTTGCTGCCAGCTACAGCATATTCTGCGAACGAGTCATCCGTCAAAGGATTATCGATAATCAAGAAATCCTGAAAATGAACCAACTAAGAAAGAAGTTCATAGACATCGTTAAGAAGAATGAGGATATTGATGCTTCAGACTACAGGTAACCGTGTCCTTGACAGTTCAGTAAACAAAAAATAACCTCTTTCATACTGAAAAGTTTCAATTTTATTGATTTATTCACTCACAAGAAAGGCTATGACAGTATGCTTAAATTAATTTGTTTCTCATCGTGAAAAAAATCCCTTTATTTATACATTTGTGCTCGTCTTTTTCTATTTTCATTTTGCAGGCAGGATAAACTGAAAAGGCGGTTGTCCCGTGATTTCCCCCAGTTGGTGTTTCACAGCCCTGCAACGCGCAACATCTCCGAACTTTTTCTTGAAACATTATCAGCAGATACACTGTTAGATAGGCTACCTCATCCATCAGACACGACAACAACTGAGTCAACCGAGGTAAGCCAAGCTGAAAGTGAGAATCTGGAACACACATCTTGACAATCTACAGAGCACACAAGGACACTGTATAGTGCAGCACTGATATTGAAGAGAATTGTAAATGAATCTCCCGGTATGAAATGCCCCTGGCCTCCCACAGCAGAGAATTTGAATGTTGCTGAAGCAAAATCTGTTGTGCCAGTTGAACTATTCAATGTCATTTCCTGGATTATAGGTGCAACAGAGGAACCAACACTAGACTGTTATGTTGATATTCCCGAAGATGTGAACCTAAAAGTTTTATCTGTTTGTCAAGACATTGTTTATCTTGCTTCTAAAGGTCGGAAGCAGACGCCTAAGTCACTGTGTCTTGGTCTAACTGTTCGCCATTTAACAGGTTCATACAATGTTCTGTCACTACTCAATAGATTAGGACACTGTGCTTCATGGAACACAGTTGTCAATCTAGACACTAGCCTCGCTCAACTACAACTTCTAGAGGGCAGAGACACAATTCCTAAGGGGTTCTCAAAGAAGGCACCTACCATATTAGTGTGGGATAACATTGATTTTGGGGAGGAGACATTGTCAGGTCGTGGAACTACTCACCATACAAATGGCATTATGCTACAAAGTTCTGTTGTTGAAACAATGTCTAGACCAGACAGACAGCCACTGCCGAAGTCAGTTTACTCATTGAAAGCACCTCCTCCCTTCCTTGTACAACACTATCCACAGTCTAAAAGACAAGGGCCACAGAACTTGTTTCAGAATGAAAATGTTCCATTGCAGGTGAAAAACGTACAGGTTGAACACTGTGTCTGCTGCCAAAACAGAACTGGCATATGTTTTAGTGAAGTACATAGACGCTGAAGCATGTACAGTACCAAGCTGGACAGGTTTCCACACTATGCTACAAAGTGATGCCACTCTACCCAAGTCAGCACTGTATTATCTTCCAGTCATTGAGGCTTCACCGACAGAGATGTCAACAGTTAACACTATTCTCAAGCGAAGTGTTGAACTTGCTGATCAGCTAGAACTGGACCATGTAGTGTTAGTTTTTGACCAAGCTATATATGCCAAAGCTCAGCAAATCCGCTGGAAAGATGATGCGTTGACAAAGCGTCTTGTGGTTAGACTAGGTGAGTTTCATACATGCATGTCCTTCCTAAGCATTTTAGGAAAAAGATTTGGTGATGCAGGACTGCAAGACATACTCATTGAGTCTGAAGTCGTTACCCAAGGATCCATCAATGGTGTGATCAGTGGTCATCATTACAACCGCAGCATGAGGGCACACAAACTTATGTATGAGAGTCTGCAACGTGCCAGATTCAGCACATTCCTAGACTCATTAACACCAGAGGAGAGAGATGAGTGCATGGCTGTCATCACTGAGATCAAAGATGCTTTCCCAGACAGAAAAATGTATGTTTTGTGTGAAAATGAGAAGTTTGACAAAATCTGTTCAAAGTATGCTGTCTTTGTGGAAACGAGAAGTGCAGAAAACCCAACGTTTGCCTTCTGGAGTTCATACATTGACATGGTACAACTACTACTGCTTTTTGTGAGAGCAACACGTGAATCAGACTGGCAGCTTCACCTGTCAACAGTGCGCCTGATGATGGCATGGTTTTTTGCTTACGACCGTGTAAACTATGCTAGGTATTTGCCTTCATACTGGCTGGAAATGGTCAATTTGCCTCTCACACATCCTTCTTGTCACAAAGACCTCAGTGTAAAAGGCCAGTGGACTGTCCAACGTCAAAGTGCACATGGATTTGCCTCCATTGCTTGTGACCAGGCTATTGAGCAAACATGCAATAGAGATTCCAAGAAAAAGGGTGGCTGGACAGGGATAACACTGAATCGGGATGCAGTGTCTCGCTGGATATTGTCACAACATGAAAGAGCTGCCATAGCTAGACAATGTGAGGCAATGGCTGGTAAATCTCCTGAAACACGGAGACGAAAAGATCTGGACCAAACACGGATTGATGGTGATGAAGGTGATGTGACCAGAATAATTTCCACCATAGATTCTATGCTGAACCCATTTGACATACACCAAGATGGCATTGTTTGTCTTAGCTCAGGGACAGTAGCAGCTGAGGATGTCAAGAATGATTTGCTTGCAGCACAAGAAAGAGGTGAAGAAGCTGTCAAAGTCTTTATGGACCAAAGACTGTTGTCAAAATCAGTCGACATTTTCGCCCCCATCAAGGCACAAAAACTGAAGACCTTCAGTGACCAGGCAAAGACAAAGAAGAAATCTGCAGCAGGCAAAGATGTGATTCTGCGTGCTGACAAGAAACTGTTCTCCAGACTACTCATTGTTGGTCAAACTAGAAAGATAGACCTGAGGGAAGTTCTGTCCTACTCCTTGGGAACGGTTTCATATCCTTTAGCCAGTGCTGACGGGTCACTAGCTAAAACAAACAAATCAGCTCTGATATTGGAAGAAAAAGACAAAGACTGCTTAGTTGAACAAGTTCCGTCAGATGGAGCTATTCTCTTTGATGGCATGGCAGTCATTCAAGCCATTCGTTCCAAACCGGCTACCTTTGGAGAATTGGCTGAAAATGTACTACAGTATGTGCTCAAATTAGCTCTGCACTTCAAGTGTACACGGATAGACTTCGTCATTGACCAGTATCCGAAAATCAGCATTAAGAACCTAGAGAGGTCACGCAGGGCTGGGGTCGGTACACAACGGGTGCAAATCTATGGACGGGATCAAAAGGCACCAACGCAATGGAAAAAGTTTCTATCAGATGGAACAAACAAAGAAGAACTGGCAGAATTCCTCTATGTTGCATGGCGAGATGCTGACCTCACAGTTTGGGGCAGAGACATCAGCTTGTACATAGCACATGGAGAACTGTGTCACTGTGTTTCCGTAAAAGAGGGTTCACAAACTGTCACTGCTGTTCAAGAACTGACATGTGACCATGAGGAATGTGAGACTAGGGTATTTGTACATGCACAGCATGCTGCACAAGAACACCAAACTGTAATCATCAAAAGCCCTGATACTGACGTGGCAGTGATAGCTGTAAGTCTGCAGAGAGATTTACAGTGTCGCTTGTATTTCTTGACAGGAGTAGGCAACAGAACGAGGATGATTGATGTGGCTAAGGTGTCAGCAGCTCTTGGCACCAGTGTTTGTTCTGCACTCATTGGCATCCATACCTTCACAGGTTGCGACTCAACCAGTGCCTTTCATGGCAAGGGCAAAGGGAAGACATTTTCTCTTGCTTGCCAGAAAGAAGAATACCTGACTGGGTTCACAAATCTTGGCAGCAGTTTTACCCTTGACCAGGCAACTTTCAACACACTGAGAAAATATGTGTGCCACCTGTATGGCCAATCATCTGCCAAAGACGTGAACGATGCAAGGTACAAATCATTCTGCACGGCATCATCAGCTTTGCCAGAACTGTCCATTCCCCCATAGTGGGGGGCCCCAGGGGGAAAAAAGGGCCGTTTGGTTCAGATTCTCGCAAATTCGCCAAATTTGGCACAGATGTTGTCCACACCATACTTAATCATTTTAAGATGGGTGCCAAGATTGGCGCCCCATGGTACTGCCATATTGCGCAATCCAATATGGCTGCCACCCGGAAAAAAATGGAAAGTCATAGAATCATAAATGATACCACTTTTTAGGTGGTTTCTGGGTCGTAGAATCTGATTCTGGTGTTGTTTTAATCATTTGAGGTGAAGATTACCCCTCAAGGTCAAGTTTACTCATCAAAGTTAGTATATAAAGGTAATATTGGGGTAAAATCCAATATTTCTGGTGCGCCATGCCAGATGCTACCTCCAAAAAGTTATTTTTTTTCCATTATAAGTTGTAGTTGTATATGTATCAATGTTTCACAACTCAAAACAGTAGATTGTTTATTATAAACAACAAACTAATACAAGTCCAACTTCAACAACAGTAAACAACAGTAGGGGACAATGTAATCAAAATAGTTACTCCGTAAAACTTGCTAAAATCAAAAAGTTAGATCACAATGTTGTCTTTCACATTCTTTGTGTCTCCATCCCTTGCAAGGTGTGGAGTTACTGGCTGTCATCTTCATTATTAAGGCACCCACCTTCGCATTTGCAGAGGATTGTGCATCGGACACCGATACGGTGGCATTTGCACCTTCCCATGCATCCCTTGAGGCAGCCACAGCGCACAAGAAGGTCACATGCTGCTGATGCATCACTAAGAGTGGTCCACAGTGGTTGCCATGTGCCAGTGCCATCTTTGTGCCAGCCCCACTCACTGAAGTCAGGAATTTCCTGCTGGACCGAGGTTGCCTGATTCCACTAGAAAATTGCCTGCAGTAGCGCTCGCTTGACATGCTGGAACAGTGCAGCTTGGGTAGGTGGGAGGTTTTCCAGTGATCTACTTCCAGTGGTGAAGAGGCAATGTCTGGCCTCATTGACACCAGCTGCACCACACCCCTTGCTGTACATGTTCTGCATATGCACAGACTCAAGACTGAAGAGGTCAGGGGTGTTTGTGAGAGCAACTAGTGTGTTGGTGAGGTCTGGTATGCTTCTCCAGGCTGCCCAAGCTGTCTTCTTGCCACATCCAAGAAACTGGGACGTTGTGTCACACCCTGTTAAGCTGTGGAAGAGGGGTAGTGCCAATGACTTTGATGGACCGAGATCAGAGTAGATGGTATGGACTGGTATGTCACGATATTTTCGACCAGTACCGAAACACACCCAGAGCTCGGTTAGGCCAAGGGTCTCGAAAAACCGGATTGCCAAAATGACAACATCGCTGTCTACGGTGCGAACAAAGGCTGTTTGTTGTATGACCCTGCTCTGCTGCATGTGCCAGATGCAGGAGGATCCTGGTGTCTGCCTCAGAATGGTTGCACTTCTGTAGTTTTGTGACATCACAAGGCATGTTGGAGAGCACAGTCTCAAAGCGGGTAGTCAGAAGGAGCTTTCCACGCATGTCATTCTTTGAGATCTGTGTGCTGATGAATGAGAAGAGCTCCTTTTTGTTGTCCTCGTTTTTTAGGAAGCCACTCCATTCATGCTTAGGGATTGGAGTGCTACCATCACCGACTTTTGTCCGTGAACCATTCCCACGCCGTTTCTGTGTAAGATATTTTAGGTTATTTTCCTCTGGGTAGTTGTCCCATACAGCATCAATGCGTTGGGTACTAGTTGTCATTTGGGCCTCCAGAAATGGTGTAATGTTGAGCAAGACATACTCGCTGAATGTCTTTGCTGTTGTGGGGCGCACCATGTGGATGACTGCTGCCATATCCAACACCACAACGGTAGCTTGTTTGGCAGAAGCTGCATGACCTGTGCTAGCATTGAGGCATTGAAGAATGTCAGACTTTGTCCCAGATCGCAGAGACCCTCTGTCCGCCAGGCTCGGTGGCTCTCGGTGCTCTCTCTCGGTGGCTCTCTTGGTGGCTCTCGGTGGAATCAGGCAACCTCGGTCCAGCAGGAAATTCCTGACTTCAGTGAGTGGGGCTGGCACAAAGATGGCACTGGCACATGGCAACCACTGTGGACCACTCTTAGTGATGCATCAGCAGCATGTGACCTTCTTGTGCGCTGTGGCTGCCTCAAGGGATGCATGGGAAGGTGCAAATGCCACCGTATCGGTGTCCGATGCACAATCCTCTGCAAATGCGAAGGTGGGTGCCTTAATAATGAAGATGACAGCCAGTAACTCCACACCTTGCAAGGGATGGAGACACAAAGAATGTGAAAGACAACATTGTGATCTAACTTTTTGATTTTAGCAAGTTTTACGGAGTAACTATTTTGATTACATTGCCCCCTACTGTTGTTTACTGTTGTTGAAGTTGGACTTGTATTAGTTTGTTGTTTATAATAAACAATCTACTGTTTTGAGTTGTGAAACATTGATACATATACAACTACAACTTATAATGGAAAAAAAAATACTTTTTGGAGGTAGCATCTGGCATGGCGCACCAGAAATATTGGATTTTACCCCAATATTACCTTTATATACTAACTTTGATGAGTAAACTTGACCTTGAGGGGTAATCTTGACCTCAAATGATTAAAACAACACCAGAATCAGATTATACGACCCAGAAACCCCCTAATAAGTTGTATCATTTATGATTCTATGACTTTCCGTTTTTTTCGGGTGGCAGCCATATTGGATTGCGCAATATGGCAGTACCATGGGGCGCCAATCTTGGCACCCATCTTAAAATGATTAAGTACGGTATGGACAACATCTGTGCCAAATTTGGCGAATTTGCGAGAATCTGAACCAAAATATCCCCGGGGCCCCCGACTACCAACAAGTGATGCTCTGCACCAACATTGCAAAAGGGCAAACTACCAAGCAGCAGTGATGAGACGTTCTCTGACTAGTAGGATGTGTGCTCCTTCACCAATTGGCAATGGCTGGGGCATGGAGGATGGGGAGTTAACAGTAAACTGGATGACTAGAAATCCTGCACCGGATAGTGTGTTGCAGGTAGTCCACTGTAATTGCAAAAAAAGCAAATGTGAGACTGAAAGATGTTCATGTATGTCTGCAAAACTGTTTTGCACTGATTTATGTCACTGCCAGGACTGTGAAAATGTGTCAAAGGAAACACAAGAAAGAGGTACATGGGATGATGACTCTGATGAAAGTGATAGGGATGAGTAACCCAACATGTTACCTACTACTTGTTTTGTTCAACAATTATTAGAAAGTTTTATTGTGATGCATTTGTATGTTATTTTGTATTTTAAATTTTCATATATTTTCTTGGCTTTGCTGTGACCCACTTGTAAATAAATAATTAAATGTTTCATACCATTTGTTGTAATAATTCTGACCTCTACTACTTTAGTTTTTAGTCTTGTCCATTTTTTGCATTATTTCAATTTAGGGGGCATGGTAACATTTTGATAGATTTTCTGCCATGTTGGTCCAAGGTGCCCTGATTTTCTTTTCTACCTTTCATTACACAGTAGGTTGAGACATTTTCTATGTGAAGCCTGTACAACTGGCTAAACAGCAGGGCAACTGGGTTCTACTGAGTTTGACACGTGCAATTATTAATTGAATGTCCAGAGGGTTTTGTTACTTTCGGATATGTTAATCCATTTATTGATATCCACTTTCTTTCATGCAGTAGTATTAAAATGTAAATAAACTGTATAAACTTTAAACTAACAAACAACTGAACCTGTCGACCACGCACGGTCGAAAACTGTGTCGTCTTCCCCTGTCGCACCTGAGTGCCATCACACTGACAGGTAATGAGTGTTTCTATGACAACCACCCACCATTCTGACTGACAGCCATGACGTCATCGTAATGAAGGACACATTAATTTCATCATTAAGTAGTTTAAATAAACAAAACAAAATAAACAAAAAGCTTTTTGGCTACAACATTATATGTATGAAACATAAGCTCTTGGCACAATTTACTGTGTAGATTTCATTGTACTGTGTGGCAAACATCTTCCTTAGTTGGTCCATTTTCAGGATTTCTTGTTTATCGATAATCCTTTGACGGATGACTCGTTCGCAGAATGTTGTAGCTGGCAGCAAACGGTTGTTCATTTCTGAAAACACACACAGACAAAAAAAATATGTGCAAAGGTGTCTGCTGTCAACATTGTATCTAAAGACAGCCAAAATACAGAGTATTGCACAAAGCACAAAGCAACTCAACGGGAAGCGAAAGATCATCCGCTCCACGTACATGGTTAACACCGTCGTGGTTTGCCGTGCTACATTTCTCTTTGTCTATGGGTGAGTTACAGTCTAATCTATGCTATTGATACTTATGTATTGTTACTGTAACATTGTGTGTGTGTGTGTGTGTGTGTGTGTGTGTGTGTGTGTGTGTGTGTGTGTGTGTGAATAACGCCAGTATGTATGGTTCACTATGTGGCAGTAGGCGCTGCTCAACTCTGTGCGGAGGGAGGATCACTATGTGCCCTGTTAAATAATACTGCTGTTAACCAGTAGTAGTAGTAAAACATCCGGTATGGAGAGGATACGGAAACAGTTTGTGTGCGTGTATGTATGCGTGGACATTATTAGCGGATACAATGGGCGGGCTTTAGAACGGATGTAGCCTTGCACAGTAAATAGAAACCAGGCTTTATACTGTACTATAGGCATTTGCGTATTGCCTACGATTATTTTGTTGGGTTAGTTTGTAACAAAGTGTTTATGTCGTTTTGTCCAGGATCAGCAAAAACCTTATCCAAGCCCTTGTGAAACACTACAAGGAGAATGGTATATCTTCACGCCAGATGAAGAAAGGTCCCAGAACACATAAGAAGTTTCTGTCTAGTGATGACATAAAACGGGTCTTGACATTCATCACAAACTATGCAGAAATCCATGCCATCTCTCTGCCTGGACGACACCCTGGACACAGAGACTACAGTTTGAAGTTGCTTTCAAGTGATGTAACCAAAGCCTCAGTGTGGCGTCTCTACAAGGCTGCCATGGAAGATGGTATGTAATTGTTTTATTTGTTTTATTCGCATTACAACACTTACAACAAATGCTTGTTACATTTTGTCATTGTAGCTTGTAGTTCAGCTATTTTTTTAATCATAATTTGTAAATGTATGCTAAATAATCACACCCGTGTGAAGTGAGTATAGCATAGCACAGTACCAAGTGCCACCCTACAATCTTGTAGATCTGCTATTTTTGAAAAATCATAAAAAATGTTTGTGTCTTTACTCTTTTCTTTGCAGGGCAACGTGTTGTTAGTTTGAGCTGCTTCAGAAGGCTGTGGAAAGCGATCCTCCCTCAGATAACAAGCATCAAACCCAGGACAGATTTGTGTTGGCAATGCCACAAAAACAACTTCCAGCTGAACCGTGTCAACCTCGACGACGCACAGACGGCAGCAAAACATCAAGAGCAACTCGACCACCTGGCACTTGTTTGGAAAGAGCGAGGGATGTACCAGGAGATGTCAGCCTACTAGTTACTTTTTAGATTGTATTATTACAAAACATACACTAAACAACTTCAGTCCTACATTTCTTTATTTTAACTCAAGTAAAACAACATGTACTTAAGTGTCCCACCTAAGTGACACCTAAGTGTCCACTCAACTGTCATTGACAGGTAACCTAGTGGGGGAGTGGTTAGTGGGTGGGGGAGTGATTATGCAAGACATTAGAGGTGTGGACAAGCATCTATTGTCACACCCATTCCAGAGGTGCTAAATTCTGATGAATCTTTGCAGGCCAAATTAACTACTTTGCATCTGTATCCTGTCGTATCTAGGATCAATAATTCATATAAAATCTCATGTTTGTTAAAGAAATGTTCCACTATACACTATTTGGTCACTATGCTAAGGACATGCTAAATAAGTCAACTGTCACTAGATGCAAGGCAGTTCTCTCAGAGGCCTGTCTTTGTTATGTAGAGTCAAGGTGTTGGTGGCCTGTTTACATGTTTAAAGTCGGATCCTGGGTCACACCTAAATAATTTGACATGCGATAAGAACAATTGATCAAGGGCTTCAGTGATTTAACTTCCTGGGAGGGGCCAATGCCAGTCTGGGACAATGTGTATTTGTGACTCTGTTTTAAGGCCATTGGTTTTCATTGTAAAGGGGGTCATTCTCGCCGTCGGAGGTGAGCTTATGCTACGCTTCACTGCTGTGCTGTACTCTGAATAAACTACTCATGGAACATCGAATCCTGTCTGGCGTTGCACATTTACTCTCCTGGATGGTATAAAATATACAACATAAGTGGCGCCCGATGTGGTTTTGATGGCGTGGATAATTCTACGGCACAATAAAAACGGACCTGCGAAGAGGGAGGGGAGTTTTTGGGAGCGACGGTGGAGAAGCGTGATCCGACGTTCAGTGCGTCTACGTGGAGGTGGAGGCCTTAACCAACTACGGACTGAGTCACGGCTCTGCCCTGCGAGGAGATGGACGGAAGCGGTTGCATCGACAGCGGGGTGACGGGGAGCGGCTGCGGGTGGCGGAGACCTGCATCTTTGCATCAGCGCACTGGCGGAGGACGACGGGGAGCAGTGAGACGCAGCACGGCGCAGCAGTGGCTGATTGACCGACCTAAGCTGAGGCCTTCGCGGACCTGCTCGAGGGGTCTGTGATGACGGTGTTTGCTTTTCTTTTCGTCCCATCTCTGTTGTGAACAGAGTTGGGAGGGGGGAGAGAAGATGATGATGACGAGGACAGCGAAAAAACAGCAGTGCAGACTCTCGAACTTTGATCCGTGCAGCTAAGCGAACATTTCGAGGTAAACTAGGAAAGAGCAGCATACATGAAGAACTTTCCTTTGTCCAATTCGGAGGGGAGACGAACTTTCCTTCGCTCCGATTACAAATTGTGCGTCAAGTTTGTTTTCAGCATGAATTATAATAGGCCTCATGTTGGTATGTGTTTGTCGTATAATTAGATAAGTTGAGTCATTTAGCCTAATTGAATCAATGAGGTATTTTCCTAGGGATATGAAGAGATATGTGTTATTATTGTTAGACTCTGGCGCGTCAATGTTTGGGTCACCACTGGGTGATCTTGGTCAGAGGTAAGTCCGGGACTTAGCTGACATTGTGTATTGGAATAGCAGAGTTTAGTAGTAAAATCATGTAGGTTATTACATATCAAAAAAGTGCTCCTGTAAAATGGAGCTGAAAGCGGCATATGTATTGTTTAATGTCAGTTAACTGTACTAATCATTTCCCCATTATTCATACACATATGGATGTCTGTTTGAAAACCATTTTTGGGAAGTTCTGTACTGTAATGCTGTTATTTTTTGGTTTCTTGAATGTGTATTGTCAAGCTGAGGGTCAAGGGGGGTGTAAGGGAATTATTGTTCCACATTTTGTATTCAGCAGACGGTGAGTCTGCTGAAAGGGGGGAATGTCGTATCTAGGATCAATAATTCATATAAAATCTCATGTTTGTTAAAGAAATGTTCCACTATACACTATTTGGTCACTATGCTAAGGACATGCTAAATAAGTCAACTGTCACTAGATGCAAGGCAGTTCTCTCAGAGGCCTGTCTTTGTTATGTAGAGTCAAGGTGTTGGTGGCCTGTTTACATGTTTAAAGTCGGATCCTGGGTCACACCTAAAGAATTTGACATGCGATAAGAACAATTGATCAAGGGCTACAGTGATTTACCTTCCTGGGAGGGGCCAATGCCAGTCTGGGACAATGTGTATTTGTGACTCTGTTTTAAGGCCATTGGTTTTCATTGTAAAGGGGGTCATTCTCTCCGACGGCATTCGCCGTCGGAGGTGAGCTTATGCTACGCTTCACTGCTGTGCTGTACTCTGAATAAACTACTCATGGAACATCGAATCCTGTCTGGCGTTGCACATTTACTCTCCTGGATGGTATAAAATATACAACAATCCGTTATCTGTTTCAACAAGTTTTAGATGGTCATATCTCCTTAAATTATTGTCCAATTTCATTGAATGATACATCACATGAAAGCTTACATTCTGTACTTTAATAATCTGTAATAATCTGTAATCTGTAAAAATCGAGTTGAGGACCAAAGTGCTGGCCTGTGTCACATATATAGTATCACACATTTACGATTAAAATGTTGGGTGGGGGGCTGTAAATAACAGTGACCTGCCCCCTCCATGCATTCCTGGGTTAGGGTTAGCTAATAAAGTAGTAATTCAATCAGCAGTGTTTCAGTCTCTGTTCTGTAGATAAACACTTATTTTTAATCAATGATAAGTAATATAATATAATAATTATAACTACATCACATCGCCTTTCTATCTGCAAACTTCCTTACCCGTCCCAGAGGAAAGCATAATCCAAGTTTGAGATCTCATCTCTGGCTCGTTTGTTTCTTAAGCCATAAATGAGATCAATATGAGGCAAAAAGGAGATATCAGCTTATGGCTCCTGTTTCTCACTTTTTCTGAGAAATAGACTCAGTATGTCTCAGATGGAACCTCTGATGAGCCATACAGGAGATCTCAAAAATGGCTTAAATGTTGCTCAATGTGGCAGCATTTTTGCATCTCAAATGTATGTTTCTCATTTGTTTTCTCCTGAGAAATAGACTCAGTATGTCTCAGATGGAGCTCTGATGAGCTATACAGGAGATCTAAAAAATGGCTTAATGTTGCTCAGTATAGCAGAATTGTTGCATCTCAAATATAGCTCAGAGTGAGAGCTCAACATAATCTCATTTAGAGCTCTTTAATACTGAGATCGATCAAATCGCATAAGACTCAGATAGGCGCCAGCCCAGAGGAAAGCTGGGCCGCATAGCGGCCCGGCCTCTAGTACTAACCTAAAGGGCGAGTTCACGCTGAAACAACAGGTCTGGGAATGCCCATTCCCTCCCATTCACTCCCATTCATTCCCATTCAGTCCCATTCACTCCCATAGTATCAGTCCCATAGTAACAATACCTCCCATTCACTCCCATTCAGTCCCATGCACTCCCATAGTATCAGTCCCATAGTAACAGTACCTCCCTTTCAGTCCCATTCACTCCCATAGTATCAGTCCCATAGTAACAGTACCTCCCTTTCAGTCCCATTCACTCCCATAGTATCAGTCCCATAACAAAAAAAACATTGCATGGATGCATGCACCTGGGACGTATCCTCAGTGATGTATCCTGAGGTCAACGGGGTTTCGGGTCTCTCAACATCATATACCCCTCACTCAGGCGACCCAGCCAGGAGTGATCAAGTCCCGACTTACGTCCCAGTAGCTACCCTCAATCAGTCCCACTGGGAAAAACCAGGATCACACAATCCGTTGGAACTATTCCAGAACTACTCTGCCAGGGCTGGGAGGTACACTTCTGGCACATGGAGGGACTAGGCTCTGTGGGTTGTCTTCTGGCCAGGCCCCTCCTACGTCTCACCAGGTCCACTCCTGCTCTCACCAGGAGTAGAGCGAGGACCTGTGCGTTGCACCAGAGTCCCAGCACCAGACAGTTCATTCAGGAGTGGTGGGAAATGGTTCTGCAGGGTCATGGTGCTGCGGTTCCACTTGCTGCTTGCATGGCCCTTCCAAAGGCCTCACCGAGGGTTGTTGGGCTTCCTCCTCACGGAGGACACATGCTGGGGCGCTGACCCATACTGCTCACCCTGGTGCCGTCTACATTCCGGCTGTCAACCGTCTCTCCGGTGGTCACCAGACTATACCTGGTTGTCACATAGTCTATTCCTATGAGTCACTATAAATAGAAGAACTATACCTAAAAAACATTGCATGGATGCACCTGGGGACGTATCCTCAGTGATGTATCCTGAGGTCAACGGGGTTTCGGGTCTCTCAACATCATACCCCTCAATTCAGTCCCATGCACTCCCATAGTAACAATACCTCCCATTCACTCCATTCAGTCCCATGCACTCCCATAGTATCAGTCCCATAGTAACAATACCTCCCATTCACTCCATTCAGTCCCATGCACTCCCATAGTATCAGTCCCATAGTAACAGTGCCTCCCATTCACTCCATTCAGTCCCATGCACTCCCATAGTATCAGTCCCATTGTAACAGTACCTCCCTTTCACTCCCATTCAGTCCCATTCACTCCCATCCTATCAGTCCCATAGTAACAGTACCTCCCATTCAGTCCTATTCACTCCCATTTTGAAAGGTGTGTTAAAATGGCCTAAGTCACATTTTATTATGACTTAGGCAAAATATAATGGCTCCCTCTTGACATAGGCCATTGTTTTAATAGGGTGTAACAGGAAGGCCTTTTACGTTAGGGCTTGGGTGATTTTACCAGAGGTGGCCAGCATCACCAGGAGGTGATTTAGGCCAAAAACAAATTTTCGGCAAAGTTTAATAAGGTGACGATATGGAATGTCAGAACAGGTCAGCTCCATATATGGAGTATGGCTGTATGGCTATCCAGGGTTTGATGAGGTGAGTGTCGTGATCTTCATTCATATATGGAGACGGCCATATATGGAACGACTGCGTGTCACGAGGCGTGACAGACTGAAGGCCATATATGGAGTGTGTCACAAAGTGTGACAGACAGACGGACAGACTGACTGACATGTTTTGCAGGTTTTCATAGTAATCTGTGACCTACAGTCACAATAACGACATCATATCTCCCACTACAGCACATCTATGCAGGGCATGACAATATGGGCTCTCCATGGACATAAAAGGTACAAGAACTGACAGATAGGAGATCTTTATATATGGGCATAAAATAAATATATATATTTTTTTCTTTTCAAGGTCTGTGTAAACACAAACATTGAAGAAAAAAGTGAGGACGCAAATTGTGATTGGCCAGAATGAGACACAGAGGATGTATGATGACATATGATTATAACAGAGCGCCCCTCATTTCACACATGTGTGATTTCTCTCTCACCCCCATTTTATATTTCATATTAGATTTTATATTTATATCTTAAGTGAGGACGCAAATTGTGATTGGCCAGAATGAGACTCAGAGGATGTATGATGAATAACAGAGCGCCCCTCACTTCACACATGTGTGATTTCCCCCCCCCCCCCCCATTTTATATTTCATATTTGATTTTATATTTATATTTTATAAATGAAAAACATTTTTTTCTAGAAATGCTACAAATGTAATCCAGTCATGTGGAAAAAAAACAGCTTTAGGTCAGATATTGTTCTGCATGCTGAAATAACCAATTTCGAAAGCATACCTTTATTTTTATTATATTTTTAACATTTTGGAATAAATTAAAACGGTGAATTAGGCTTAGGACCTGTAGGCATATGCATTTTGATTTAATAATATATAATAAAACTATCTCGTCCGGCAATTGGCCCGCCTCTATGGACCGAATCTCGAACGCCATTGGACAACAAACCGGAAAGGGAAATATCACCCAGAGCGTCTGACGTCACCAACGGACTGAGCATTTGAATTTTGAAATGAAAAGCACTCACAGGACAGGAGAAACACTGCAGGAGAAGATTGTAGAAGAAACAACACAAGTTAACGTCCGAACTAAATGGAATAAACCCCTTCAGGCTGTAGCGAAAAGGTATGTTACAGAACGAGAACTATATAAAGACCCACATTAAGGGAAATATGTTAACAACCGCGAGGTGCATCATTATTATACTATTACTATGAAGTTGCAGCACTGTTAGCAATATGCTAACGTTAGCGTTTAGCTAACATTAGATGGGGGACATCGTCGTCCTATTTGAACAGGTTTGTACTTCACTAAACAGTCATACACTGCACTAGTGTTGTTGGTGAAGTTATTATTTTAATTTGAGATCGTTTTTGGTGAGTCTGTGTTAATTTGAGGGGTTTTGTGGTCAAGTTTAATCCGGTGGTTATTTCTGTTGCAATGAAGGTAGACTTTTTGGCCTCAAATCATTCTTTATTTTAGGATTATGTGTTTAGAACGATTTTTGAGGAACAGTATTTTTGATTGGAAAAACCTTGTGCATATTTCTATGGTCATTTACTGCACTTTAAGCATTTGGATAAAAAACGTTTTACTTAGCACAGCCATATTATGCAACTCAAGTAATGCACTAACCCTGCAGTACATATGCTGGTTTGTTAATTACATCAGTGGTTTTCAACCCTTTTCATATGAAGGACCACTTTATTCACCATTTGATTACATTTAGCCTCTCGGTCCAATTGCATGGTTCATTGCATTTAGGGTCCATTTGTAATACACTTTCAGAGTTAAATTAACATTGGTGTTAATTTAACTGGGGGTCTAAGAGATAGAAATGCTATTAAATGGGGGTCCGTAGACAAATGCATGTCAAATTGGGGGTCCTTGAAATAAAAATGGTTGAAAACCTCTGCTAGAGCCGTGGCATAGCCCTGGCATATCTTTTAAAATGGGGGTATGGGGGCTGTCATTTTGGGGGGGTCCATGACATGAAAATGTTTGGGAACCACTGGCCTACATGTACAGTAGAAAGTGCTTTTATATATTTAGTTTCTAATTGTAACGCACCATTTGCACAAATATATGCAGATATTAGACCGGCAGAAATCCATTCATTATGATTGTGCATTGTGTGGTAAGTGAAACATTTTGGCATGCCCTATGCCAGTGGTTCTCAACCTGTGGGTGGGGACCCCACCTATGACAGTGAAGTGACCATTTATTAGGACTTTCAACACTTGTAATACCTCAAAGAAAGAGTAATAAACTACTGCATCAAAAGTCATCAACAAATTATACTATACTATAAAAACTGGTGAAACATTGGTCAAATTGTCAAATAATATAAGTGTGTGTAATTATCACGTCATGGTTTACATTTTGGTCACTTTAAATATACTTTGACATTAAATTTAGGGGCTTGGTGGCCTGTGTGGCCAGTGTTTAACATATTACTGTCTATCCCCCTTATTTCCCTCCAACTTAGATGATTTAATACTTTCTGGGGGACATACCTGGAGGAGAGACGATCATTACAGAGTATGCTCGGACGAAAAGCCTAACGGATAGCAGAAGGTGTGACATGGTGATTGCACACATGACAAGTGAACATGGTATGTTTTCTGGTAAACATAAAAAGCACCCAATGCACAACAAGAACCGGTTGATTTAGAGTGTGCCAGGCAGGAAGTGTCTGAAACATTTTTGTGTTTGCTTTTTGTTTGCAGGATAATTTGGCTCCGTCATGAAGGGACTGTTGACCCACGAAGAAGCTATGCTCAAAGTCACCATGAAAACCATGAAGAGTAAGTACTCCATAACAATGAGGATTGTTACACTATATACAACATTTGAAAGCATACTATAAATACCAGTTCAAGAAATTCTGCAATTTTTAGTTCTCAATATGTCTTTCAGAAATTCTTCCTTTTAACACATGTCCATATAAGACAAATAGCAATTGTATGATATTCCTGTTAGATATCAACTAGTATGTAAAACAACTCCTCTCCTCTCCAGTTGCCATTTGCACGCTCACCGAGATGGAAGACTTCCTCCGGGAAGCAGCCTGCATGAAGGAGTTCGACCACCAGAATGTCATGAGACTCCTGGGTGAGAGAACAACGCCTTTGTAGTTTGTATAAGTTTGGATTGTTAAACTGCAGTTTACAGCAGCATCATTTCAGACGCAGACAATGTTGCAGATTAGTTGGCTCATCACATGTGCACCTACAGCTATCTCAAGGTACAGCCTCAGTATTGCTAATGACAGAACATTGGCATGTGTCTAGCTTGCCTTTGCAAATGGCCCTGGTCAACACTCATTCCAATCAAAAACATAACTAACATGACGTAATCGTGTGTTTTAGTTTTTCCCATCCTCATCTGACATCATGCATTCTCTCATCCGTCTATGAATCAAGGCTCAACTTATGATATCTGAAAAAACTATAACCAATACTAAAACTAGAAATAAAGCTAGTAAATTCCTATGACTAAAACGACTGATTGATAAAATAAAAATGTAACCACTTGAACCCCAGCATCCCTATTCTAAGAGGAGCGTTGGCCAAGAATAGTAGATCCACAAGCTCACATACAACATGCCGCAACATGACATGGTGTGAGCTTGCAGATCAGCCATTTTCGACAAAGACATTCCATGTAGACAGTTGCAACCTCAGCTCCATTTTATTAAGAATAGGGGGTTTAAGTGGTTAAGCTAATGAACATTTCACAACTGCAACTGCTCCAAATATCATTAAAGTCCATTATAGCCGGTATGTGAACGGGAACAGGAATAGGGGTGTGGTGTGTTTGTTTATGGGGGTACAGGTATGTGATGAAGGTTGGTGTTCTGTGTGTGTGTGTGTGTGTGTGTGTGGTGTGTATATACTGTACGTATGCTTTATACTCATTCAAACCAAGCCGGGGTGGGTTAGGGGTTAAGAAGACATGTAGTCCGTCAGCCGACAGGCTTCTTTTGTTTAAAGTGGGACATTTGGTATATTCTTTTTTTATTGGCCTAAAATATTGTCTATACTGTATACATATATTCATGAATCCACTTGCTGACCGGCTGTCACTATTGGACAATTTTTGTTTTCATTAACATCCTATGGCAGGCAAAAATTTCAAACTTTCCTTATGCTTTAAGTAGCATGTGACATGTCAAACTAGGGGGCTTTCGTGATTCTGAATCTATTCCAAGCATTAGTTTTGGATTCAGAATCATGAAAACCCCCTAGTTTGACATGTTACATGCTACTTAAAGCAAAAGGAAAGTTAGACATTTTTGCCTGCCATAGGACGTTAATGGTAGGATCACAAGAAACCCCTATAAAAAGGATTGCCCAGTAGTGACAGCCAGTCGGCAAGTGGATTCATGAATATATGTATATAGACAATATTTTAGGCCAATAAAAAAAGACTATACCAAATTTCCCACCCGTCCACCTCGACTGCCGGACAAATGCGCAATCTTAGCAGGCTATACACATTTTATAAATTATAGGCTATTATTATACAACCTGTAATCAATGCATGGGGTTTTGACTTAGTAGATAAAATGAGGCTGCTGGCTATATTTTCGATAGCTTGCACTCAGTATTTGTGTGTTTTCTTGGCATTGGTCACTATTAGATTTCGAGTAATGAATGAAACATCAGCAATTAAATTCTACCTTTGCAGTGAAATGAATGTCCAGAAAAATACTACTTGAGGTATATCGTATATTATATTTTTTCTATGATCTCATCAGGTTCATATCTTGCTGAAGCCGCTCCAGGGTGAGATCAACACACTGCCACTCTGGTTCCGGAAGAGCAACCTCGCCCTCAACGTCAACAAGACTAAGGAGACAATCGTGGACTTCAGGAGACAGCAGAAAGTGCGCCCATTCTCATCGATGCCCATGCCCCTTCGATCAGGCGGTGTCACGCCTGCACTAACCAAGAAAAGACCAGCATACAGCAAGTAGTGTGATTGGCAGAACACCGTTCTTGTTCGGCAGCCTGATGACAGGCGGTGTCATCAGGCTGGTCTCAGACCTTTGCTCTTTCCTGAACCCACATGTGGATTATACCAGCCTGGGGCAAGTGACTTGGCTCTCCTTTGAACCTATGGATTATACCAGGGACAAGGGACTTGACCTTTTACTTTGCTCTACCAGTCTACCTCATGGACCTACTAAGAGTTGGTAATCAAATGGACTACTACCTAAGAGTTGGTAATCAAATGGACCCTTATAGATCTTTAACTCTTGAAAGCGTACAGGTCCATTTGGTTTCATTTCACGCTTTCAAGAGTTACATTATTGTTAAACATCTGCATTACTTCATTTACAATTCTACACAATTGGAGAATGTAAATAATTATTTTAGACAAAATCTTATCCAACAAAAACAGAACATGCTTTAGTTTTGGGTGTGAGCCTAAATCTCATCACATGGTGACAAAATAACGGGCCTTTTGATGATCTACATTATAATTGACCTTGACCACTGCATTATTGGTGAAGCTGTTTTTTCTATTAAAAAAGGAAATTAATGATTTTATATCTATTAATGTTCACTGTATCTCCTTTAAAGCTCAAAGTGAGAATGGTATCCATCCATCCATCCATCTATGTCTCATTTATCTCTCAAATACAGCTCTTAATGTATCTCGTCTATGTCTCATTTATCTCTCAAATACAGCTCTTCATGTATCTCGCCTATGTCTCATTTATTTCTCAAATACAGCTCTTAATGTATCTCACCTATGTCTCATTTATCTCTCAAATACATCTCTTAATGTATCTCGCATATGTCTCATTTATCTCTCAAATACAGCTCTAATGTATATTCGCCTATGTCTCTCTGTAGCTCCTAGTATTCAAGTTAGGAGCTGAGCTGAGAAATAAAAGCTGGTTTCTCGTGAGAAGCATCTGAGATTAAAACGAGAAGCAAATTTTTCCTCTGGGATACCAGGTGCTGTAAGCTTTTTCCTTTGCCACACTAAATGAGAAACTGCCATTTTTGGCCATGATACAATATTACTAGATCGTG